>NC_057799.1:309705147-309705711 GCF_018294505.1 Triticum aestivum
CGGACTCCCCTCCACTGGGCCGCCGCCGCCCCCACCCGCCGCGGCCTCCCCCTCCACCGGGCCGCCGCCTCCCCCTCCACCGGCGATCCCCTGCGCAGGTGAGTGATCTTCCCCCTTTTTTAAGTTTAGTTTGTTTTAGTTTAGTTTCTTTTAGTTACTTTTAGTTAATTTAGTTTCTGTTTTAGTTATAGTTTTACTTTAGTTTTAGTTTTATTTTTAGTTTAGTTTATTTTAGATTAGTTTTAGTTTTAGTTTAGAAGAATAAGAAGAGTAGAAGGAGGAGGAGGAGGGAGGAAGAGTTGGAGGGAGAAGGAGAAAGAAAAGAAGAAGAAGAAAGAAGAAGAAGATGAAGAAGAAGAAGAAGAAGAAGAAGAGGAAGAAAGAAGAGGAAGAGGAAGAGGAGGAGGGAGGAAGAGGAGGAGAAGAAGAAGAAGAAGAAAAGAAGAAGAAGAAGAGGAAAAAGGAGAAGAAGAAAATAAGAAGAAGAGAAGAAGAAGAAATGAAAAAAAACAGGAAAAAAGAAGAAGAAGAAGAAAAAGAAAAAGATACCCTGACACCCCGACC
>NC_057799.1:309705927-309863162 GCF_018294505.1 Triticum aestivum
AGTTAGGTCATATATTTGATGCCACTGAACCCTATGAGCCCGTCATTGATTATAGTGATGATGATGATTATGCATTTATTGATGATAGTGATCGAGATTAGTAGTAGTGTCAGGTATTCAATATTTTTATGTTGTACTTGATGATGATACATAAGTGATATACATATTATTATTCATGTCGGTATTTTTTTTTTATGTTGTACTAATTTGGTTTACTCTTTGTCATGGCAGGTGTTGAAAGATGGTGGGCGCTGGTCGGGAGCGCTCCGAGGCCCCTTCTTCGTCGGCGCGTGGTAGGAGGTCTTCCATTCCACACGCACCTCTCCGCCGAGCGTTGTTGGATAGTATGGCGACACCGCCGGGCCCTTCTTCATCCACAACGGTGCCCAGCAGGGGACCAGGTAAGGGAGGGAAGAAGAGAGGAGTTGGAGCACGTGGTCGCGGGGAAGGAGTTAGGGTGACTGCTAGGGCGCATTCCTCGCCGCCACCCCCAGCTGTTTCACCCGAGCACGTGACTGCTAGGGTGGACTCGTCCGAGGAGGAGGCTACACGGACTCCGGTCCACGAGCCTCAGGTCGACGGGCCTTCGGCCCACGAGCCTTCGGCCTACGAGCCTTGGGTCGACGGGCCTTCGGCCCACGAGACCCCGGAGGAGCACACGTCTGGATGGGGTACCTGGCCGGATGAGCCTGGGGGGCCGAGTGGCCATGCTGACGATGGCGGGGAGCCGACTGATATTGAGGAGGAGGGGGCACCGTCTACCAGCGTGGTTGTACACGGCTCCCGTCCGTGCCAGCCACCCGCGAGCAGAGGTGGTTGATTTTCCCTGATGGGGAGAGGTAAGTGCATTTAATCTTTTTGTACCTTCTGCATTCACGTTTCTTCAAATATCTAATGCATTGGCCTTGTCATGCTGTAGGGGTTGGGACCACCATCATAGTGTCCGCCGGCCCAACTCCGTCCTTGGAGTGCTTTGCCGGAAAAACTTCCCGGGGTTTGTCACGTTGCCTGGTGAGGGTCGGCTTCCAGAGCTTGGATTGAGCTGGGAGCACTACTTGGCTGCCCCGGCCCCGCCGGGTGAGATTATCGACGGTGTCTTGTGCGACACGAGGGCAGACGTGGTGATCAGAAAGTTCTGGGTAATTTCTCCTTTACACATTTAAAAATCTTCAACTAACTAGTTATTAATTGTACTAATCAATATTGTCTCATTTGATTGCAGACATTCTACAGGTGTGAGGAGGGATACGAGGAGGAGGCAGCAAATGTTATCGAGAACGTCTGCAAGCGCCTACTACAGAACTTACGGCACGAGGCTCGGGTGCAGGCTGTTCGAGACTACTACGCCTTGCGTGGTATCAAGAAGCCCAAGCCGGCGTGCCGCGATAAGTTCCTGAGTAAGGAGCAGTACATGAAGGTAATTCTTAAGGCCTTGTACTTATTTCCTTCATTTAGTAATTCATAGCCGTAGCGCTCAAATTTCTATCTGCTAACTTAGGCGCCTCCGAGATGGTGTGCGGTTCGGATGGTTTGTTGGGAGGTGTTGGTCAAAGAGTGGTGCTCAAAAGAATGGCTAGCCGTCCACAACGCGGCCAAGGACAAACGTGCCCAAATGGTCAAGGCAGCTCCAACTTATATCAGTTCGGGCGGAACTGGGTATGTGGTTTGCTTCATGATTCATGCAATTCATTCATCATGCTAGCTTGAGCCCTTTAATTAATAATTTACTTTGTTTCTCTCTTTCAGGCACGCTACAATAAGGCGGATAAGGTGTGCCAGAGGTGTACGACCTGTATGCCATGGCCCACACTGCCTCTTTCAAGAAAGTCAAGGCATTCTCTCCGTCTGACCTCGATGATGCAAACAACTTCACCAACATCTCCGCCCACGACAAGCTCATGAAATATAGAGATGAGGGGAAGGCGAGGAAAGGGGAGGACTTTAACCCGAGCTAGGGTCCCATTGATCCAGAGCTGGTGATGATATCTGGTGGCGGGAGGTCCCATGGCTCCATAGCCATTGGAGATGGACTTATCCGTTGTCCTAGCACTCTCCCGGAGATCAAGGCGCACCAGTCGAGCTCCGGTCCTGAGATAAGGCCTCGTTAATGGCCAGTCCAACTCGCCATCAAGGTTAGTTATACGTACTCAGCTATCTTTCTCCATTACATTGTCTGTGCTTCCATCAATGATTACAAATGGTAACGAGGAGTGGTGTTGCAGGCTGCTATACAGAGTGAGAGAGATAGAATGGAGAAACTTCTGGCGGAGGCGGCGGAGAGGCAGCGGGAGTTGGAGGAGAGGACGACAACGATGTTGGAGGAGGAGAGGGCACAGAATGACATGCAGGCAAGGGCCATGTACGAGCTCCTTGTGGTAAGTTTCTTCTGCAGATTAGCCAAAACATTCATGTAGTGTTTTTCTCATTACTAACTAGTACGACTGAGTCGTCAAAACCAAATGTGCAGTCTGTGTGCGAGAAGACCGGTCAGACCGCTCCGCCTGCCAGTGATTGCTCCTGGGACCACGGTGAGTTTAATTTGAATGGACATTACTTGCTAGTCTTAACATTTGAGTGTCATCATGCTAACAAGACATTGGAAATGATCTTTGGTGCAGCGTAACTCCAGACAAGCATCGCACGATCCTTCTCCAGCTACCGGCACGAGCCAGCCTGCTCCTACACCTCCATGATCATGGTAAGTTTCTCTAGTGTTTTGCTTAACAAATGCATAAAGACCTAGACTTAGCCTTATTTCCTCCAATATGCTTACCACAATGACCTAGAGTTAGCTTCTTTTCCTCCAAAATGACTTAATAAGCTTACTGACCTCCAAAACCATCCATTTTACCTAAGTTAGCTCTAAAACGATCTATACTTAGCTTTGTTTCCTCCAAAATGACCTAAGTTAGCTCTAATATGCTTAGTTAACTAGGTTTGCTCAATAATGACATGTACTTAGCTTACTTATGTCAAAAATGGCATAATTAGCTTAGTTAGCTCATAAACAATCCCTTTTACCTAAGTTAGCTCTAAAATGACCCATTCTACCTTAGTTAGCTCATAAATGATCCATTTTACCCAAGTTAGCTCTAAAATGACCCATTTTACCTAGACTAGCTCCAAAATGATCCATTTTACCTATGTTAGCTCTAAAATGACCCATTTTACCTAGGTTAGCTCCAAAATGACACATCTTACCTAGGTTAGCTCCAAAATGATGCATTTTACCCAAGTTAGCGCTAAAATGACCCATTTTACCTAGATTAGCTCATAAACGATCCATTTCACCTAGGTTAGCTCACAAACGATCCATTTTACCTAGTTTAGCTCCAAAATGACCCATCACACCTAGGTTAGCTCTAAAATGATGCATTTTACCTAAGTTAGCTCATAAACGATCTATTTCACCTAGGTTAGCTCATAAACGATCCATTTCACCTAACTTAGCTAAAAACGATCCATTTCACCTAGGTTAGCTCCAAAATGACCATCTTACCTAGGTTAGCTCTAAAATGATGCATTATACCTAAGTTAGCTCATAAATGATCTATTTCACCTAGGTTAGCTCATAAACGATCCATTTCAACTAAGTTAGCTCATAAATGATCCATTTCACCTAAGTTAGCTCATAAATGGCATATACTTCTTCTTCTAGTCACCTTTTTCTAACTTTCTTATTTGTCATTTTGCAGATTTCATTCACTTCACGGAAGCTAGCTTGCTATGATGGAGTGCTTGTTTTTTCTTTCATTCTCCTCTAGTATTCTTCTAGCTTGCTATGATGGAACTTGCTATCTTGATGAAACTTTGCATTGTAATATGTATGGATGGAACAATGCGTATGTGCAACTTGCTATGTATGAATGGATGGTACTATATATGTATGCACGATGAAACTTATGTGCTGGATATGTCATATGTTTGCTGTTAAATAGCCCTGTGAAATATATATATATATGTCATATATTTGCTGTGAAAATTTCTGGATTAAAAAAACAGAAAAAAGAGGCACCTTTGCCGTCAGCCGCTGATGGCAAAGGCTCCTTTGCCGTCTACCGCGGACGGCAAAGAAGCCACGCGGCGGCCACCTGTGCTCCCTGGGAGCTGACCCATTTGGTCAGTTTGCCTACAACGGCGGACGACAAAGGCCGGATGCTCTTTGCCATCAGCAGCGGACGGCAAAGGCTGCCGTTAGCCGCCTAACGGACTAGCAGCGCATTTATTGCCGTCGGCTTTCTTTGCCGTCAGCCGCTGAAGCAAAGGCCCCTTTGCCGTCCGCTTCAAAAAGCAGACGGCAAAGAAGCTCTTTACCGATCCGTACTTTGCCGGAGCCTTTTGCCGTCCGCCATCCTTGCCTTTGCCGTCTGCCATGGCAGACGGCAAAGTAGTTGATTCCTGTAGTGAAACCTTTGACAGACTTGTTTGTGAACCACAATTACTCTTGGTTTTTGAAGACTTAGCTTGGTAAAGACAATTACTCTTCGACACTCAAGCCATCACCTATCTGCCTAGAGAGTGTGCAAATCTCAAGAGTAATAAGTACAAGAACTGTAACTCAAATCTACTATGATGCTCAACCACTATTTAAGTTTTGGCTCTTGAATTTCTCTCAGTGGATCTTAAACTCAAATCTCTCAAGTGGGGTGCTCAATCAGTCTTCTCGGAATCTCAAGCAGAGTAGCCAATGAAAAACGTTGGAGCAGGGTGTCTATTTATAGTCGCAAACTTCCCTAAAGGGAAATGACAATTTAGGATACACGGTCTAGCCAATGGAGAGCCAACAGGTTTCCAACGGCCGGAATTTGAGCACAACGGTAACATTGCTTGTAGAACAAGTAATGCTAACTCCTCGGTCCGAAGGATATCTCTTGCAATCCAGAAGAACATCATCTCTGGCTGACAAGTAATCATTGGGAACACCAAGAGATTTCTCTCAGTCTTTCCTAGATTTTGGCTAAGTATCACAATAGACCTAAGCTTCGAGAACCTATACCCATCCTAATAGTATGGAGGTCCTATGACTCAAATGAGATAAAAAAAGAACAACGAAACAAATGCTATGTCTTTACTTCGTCTTCAAATTTCTCGACTGCAGTCATTCTTCTTCGGACATACCGAATGGAAATTGCTTTGTGTCAGCAATAATTTTAAGGGGTGAATTCTTTCACACAATCTTCTCGATACTATTTCTTCTCGAGATGTATCTCCTTCTTATCTGCAACGTAGATGTTCCTCGGTGAAGTTCTCCAGACTTCAGGGAAGAATACAACATTCTTCTCGGTACTCGAGGGAGTCCTTATGTCTGTGTGCACTAGCAAACAAATCAGTCCCTTACATTTCTGTCAACAATCTTCAAAAATCAAGGGGGCAAGTAGTTGCAGCAGCAACGCTAATTGCATCTACCACGTCATTACCAATGAAGATCCGATGATCGACAAGATAAACCACATAATCCAACTCTCAATGCCATAAAGTACACCTATCATGTAAACTAAATAGATAAAAAAAGTGTCAAATTTTCCATAGAGCATGGGCCAAATCCCATCAAAATTAACAACAAACGTCGCTGAGGGCTTACACCGTGATTCACACACGCGTTGAAGACTAATTTGTCATGTTTCTCGGTGCTTGAGATGTAGAACTTCACCGAAGTCTAGCAACCAGGGCATGTAATGAGCCACATCACCACAACTCATTCGCCGATAATTGACCGGACAAAGCTACTCGACATGGCAACTGTCGGATCTGGGGTTCCGGCAAAACCCTTAAGGTTCGAACTCTGGGGTGCGCGCGAAGTTCTTTCCCTCCTACCGATCCACGCCCTAGCTCGCTAAGATCTCGTGGACGAACTCGAAGAACTCGCAACACAGAAAGACACGAGATTTATAGTGGTTCGGGCCACCGTTGTGGTGTAATACCCTACTCTAGTGTGAGGTGTTGGATTGCCTCTTGGGCTGATGCTGAACAGTACAAGGGGAAGAACAGCCTCCTGAGGTTGAGGTGTTCTTGTGCTTGTCGAACTTGTGTGGTGAGGACTCGATGCACTATCCGATGCCCTCTACTATGGTGGCTAGTTCTACTTATATAGGTCCTGGTCCTCTCCCCAAATATTGAGCGGGAAGGGAGCCAACAACGGCAGGCAAATTTGAAAGGGGACAGCTAGTACAAGCTTTCCTGACAAAAGTGGTCTTCGCCTGCAAAAGGCTCTGGTGGTGACGCCGTATTGGGCTCCATGGTGACCTCCGTCTTGCCGTTCCGCTGGTCTTGGTCTCGTTGCACCAATGTGGAAAAACATTGCCTGATGCCTCGGTACTCCGCGCCTGCGCCTGCTTCCTTAGCACAAAAGAGGAAATAAGGACGTTGCGACACGCTGGCGCCCGCCTGGTGTCGGTCGTCATGGCTCACGTCACTAGAGCCTCGCGAGGTTTGCCCCACCTTGATATCTCCGCTGCTCGCGAGCCTGCCTAGAGAGGCCGCTCCTGAGGAGGTCTTGCGTCGTCCGCCTCGCGAGGCTTGGCCCCTCGCAAGGGTCTTGAATGCCTTGTTGATGATGGTGGGCCATACAGGCCTCCTAGCAAAGCCACGCCGTGGGCCGCAGGCAGGCAAGTCTGGGGACCCCCGTTCCTAGAACGCCGACAGTAGCCCCCGGGCCCAAGGTGCGCTCGGGCTTGGCTTCGCGGCGAAGCCAAGGACCAAGCGCGCAGCGCCGCGGGCCCCAAAAGCCTGCGGCCTCGGTTGACGCGTGGCGGTTGATTGGACGTGGGGGTCTCCGCTTCCCCGGGCTGCCTCGGCAACTGCTCGACTTGACAAGTCCCTGCGACATGCAAGGAAAACCATCATTACCTATGATCGTGGGAAGCGCCGGTTGGCTTTCTTTCGCTATAAATGGGAGGGGGGCGGAGCCCCCGTCGCCCATCTCTTCTCGGTTCACTCGCTTCTTCCTCCTTGCTCCACTGCTAGCAGCAATGGCGCCCATCCGAAGGTTCACCACTGAAGAGAAAGGAAAGGCCCCCCGCAATGATCCAGGGCCGCTTCCACCGAAGAAGAGGCCGGTTCACCGCCGCGACGAAGCAGCGATGCAGGTGGTGACGAGGCCTTGGTGCGAGCGGCCTCCTCTAGGGTACCCGCTACCCTTGTACACCCGAGCTAAGGGCTCAGGAGGGCGGAGCAACGAGCGGCGCCGGCCGCGCCGCGCCCGTGGTCGCCGTGCGATGGCGATGCGTGTCGTTGCTCTTGGAATCCACGCCGGTGATTCCTCGCGCGAGCTTGTGCTATGGGCGGCGATGCCCCCAAGCTCTTGGATCCGCTTTCCACGGTTCTTCTCCGATGTGATGCCACCGAGGGGGCCTCTCGAGCTCTGGCTGCCGCATGCCAACTGCGACGCTCCGGTGACCGGAGCAGAGATCGAAGTGGTCCCCACCGGCAAGATCTTCATGACCCGCGGCTGGGGCGAGGTTGCGCGGGTCTGCCGTGCGGAAGGCGCCCTCGCGATCCATTTTGAGTTCGACGGCGCCTCCATGCTCTTCTTCAAGGTCTTCGACGCGGAAGGCCGCTGCCTGGAGTGTTGCCCTGGAGGGGAGCGCCAGGCTGTCGCACACTCCACTCGTGGCTACTCCAGCAGCAGCAGCCTCTGGGAGTCTAGCGACTCTCCTGAGCTATACGAGACTCCGGAGACGAGCGACGACAGCTACGTGCCCCCGAGCTCCCGCCGTGCTCGGAGCAGGGCTGCAACGTTTGGCCGCCGCCGTCGCTGATCCGGATGAGGTTGGCGCCGGCCTCCCGTGGCCCACTGTTGATGATGGCGTCAGCCGCGGGAGGGTGTAGATAGGATTCCTCTTAGGTTCTCGTCTTTTGTTCCCTGCGATGAACCAAGAAATGCCCCGTGGGGGTGTGTAAGGATCTGTAATGCCTTTTGTGTATATATTCCCTGTTATGAAAATTTGCGAACGCATGTCCTGTTCAGGCTCGGTCTCCCCTTTCCAACCTCGCAATAGCTTGTTGCTCTACGCTGACAGGTCCTGGTCCCCAGGCAGGCTGCAGCCGTCGCTGGTATGCCAGGTCACTTGCCGTGGTCAAGGCCAGGAGGTGAGCGGCCCGAGGTCCAGTAAGAGCCCCTGAGGCGCGATGCTCAGGAGGTCCCCCTTAGCGCCCAAGCAGCTATGGTAAGGCAGGAAAGGGATGCGACTTGGCCGCAATAGGGATGGGGCGAGCGTAACGCCTAGGTTCCAACAACTTAGTTGTTCCGAGCTCGTGACTTATCTTGGCAGTTCGGGGCCGATTCTAGGCGCTGCGCCAGACCTGTGCGCAATCATCCGTAGCGTAGCCAGGTTAGGTCCGTACGGGTCCTCCCCCTTCCAATGCTTTCCTTCGTGCTCTATGTCCTCAGGTCCCGGCCCTCGAGCGAGCTCAGTCGCCGCTGGTATGCCAGGTCGCGATGCCGTGGTCAAGGCCAGGGGGTGAGGGCTGGAGAGCCAGTAAGAGCTCCTGAGTCGCGATGCTCAAGAGCCCCCCTTTTAACGTGCAAGCGGATTACTTGGAAGAGGTGGGAGCTCGCGGTGCCGCCTCGTGCTATCCTCATGACATTCCTGCGAGCCAGCACAAGGAGAAACACGGTTTTGCCGTTATGGTTGCCAGTCTACCACTGGTTGCTCTGTGAGGAGATGAAGGCACTAAGGGTCTGGTGAGGTGACGTGCGCGGGGCGTGCCGCGAGCCAGAGCTCGGCCGCTCAGGTTTGTCAACGTGGCAGGGACGGACCCATGCACTAGCGACGTGCCTGTGTGAGGAGGCTCCGTGGGTGGCGACGATCGACCAGGTGGTAATCGGGCAGGTGACAATCATAGGCAGACTAAGCATGGAAGGCAAATCAGCTTGGGTAAATGCAGAAAGATACATGCCACTGGGTCAGGCCCGAGCGGCTTGGGGATGATGCAGCCTGAGGGGCGCCCCCAACAGGGTAAACCGAAGACATAAGCAAAAGGGATACATGCCACAGGGACGGACCCACGCGGCCTGGGAATAATGCAGCCTGAGGGGCGCTCCCAGCTAAATGAACTTGGAAAATGTCACCTGGTCATGTTGACGAAGGAGAGTTGGGGTAGCTGAAGGTACGCGGCAAAGGAATGGCTCCTCACGAGCCACCGGGGCCCTGAGCTTCGGGAGGCTCTAGGGGCTCAGGTGGTTCCGTGAGGACCGTCTCCATCTCTGCCAGGACAGCGTGGTGCCTGGCCCCTTGAGCTGCCAGGACACGCTGCAGGTTGTGCTGATAGGCTGACGGCACGCTCGGCAGGCCAAAAGGCATGCGAATGTAGCTGTGTGGTGGACCCTCGCAACGGCCCACGCGCGAAGGCCAAAAAAGCTTCTGATATGCGGCCCTGTTGAGCCCTGGAACGTTGATGCAGACGCACAGCCCGGCATCCTCGCCTGGATGGGGAGCTGCGCCTGGTGAGCGGCGGTCGCCGCGCATGGCGCTTGCGTCTTGCAGTTCCTGAGTTGTCTTGGTGATGAATTCCTGAGCGGTGGGCACTCCTTGCCCTGTGTTCTCCTGAGGAAAACATGCGGCCAAGCACGCCTCCAAGTGGTGCCCAAGCACCTCCCTCATGAGGTTGGCAAGGTCTAAGGCCTTCCAGAAGAGAGCCCCCGAGCCTTGCCCGAGGAGGGCGCCGGGCGCGCCTTCCTATGCGATGGAGGGAGGCGCCCCTCGAACAGGCGCTGATCCTGACGAGGCTCCAGCTGCGTCGCCACCCTCCTGAGGTCCGGCACAGCGCAGCTGCTTCTTCTTCTTGGGGAGGGCCTCGGGAGGGCCCTCGCTCTTGCTGTCGGGGTCGTCGATTGCTGCGGCTCAGAAGGCGCGTTCGAGGGAGCACACCGCATCTCTCTCTTCACATGGGACCGTGATGATTCCGCCGCTTCCCGGCATCTTGAGGATGTTGTAGCCGTGGTCTGTTACCGCCATGAACTTGGCCAGGGCTGGGTACCCGAGGATGGCATTGTACGGCAGACGGATGTGCGCGACATCGAAGTCGATGAGCTAGGCGCGGTAGTTCTTGCGTTCCCCAAAGGTGACAAGCAGGCGGACCTGCCCTATCGGTGTGGTGGAACCGCCGGTCACTCCTGAGAAAGGCTTGGTAGGCTGAAGCTGGTCATACGGGACTTGGAGGTTGTCGAACGTGTCGACGGACAGGACGTTGAGCCCTGCGCCGCCGTCGATGAGGGTCTTGGTAACTTGCACATTGCTGATGACTGGTGAACAAAGCATCGGGAGGGCGCCAGCGGTGGCTCCGCACTTGAGCTGATCTGCCGAGTTGAAGGTGATGGCGCACTAGGACCACCTGAGCGGGCGCGTGGCCTCGAGCTTGGGGAGGACTGCATTCACCTCACGAGCGAACTGTTTGAAGATACGCTGCGAGGCTGGGGCCTGAGCGCCGCCCAAGATGCAGGCGATTGCACGTGGCTCCTGGAAGCGCCCAGCCCCCTCGTCTTGATGGTGATCGTCGTTCCTTCTTGGTGGTGGTGGCAGCGGGGGAAGACCGGCGTTGCCCTGAGGATGATCCTCACGAGGCTGGTCCCTCCAGGTGCCCTCGCGAGGATGATCTTGCGAGCGGTCCTCACGAGGCCTGTCGCGCCGTTCCTGGCGCGGGCCATGGTCGTCCCAGTGTTCGCCTCCACGTCCTCCTCCTTAGCCGTAGCCCCGGTCGCTGCGCTCGGGGCGTCGACCGAAGCGTCCTTCGCGGATGGCTCTGAGCTCTTGACAGTCGCTGGTGTTGTGGGTGTTCAGGTTGTGGAAGGCGCAGAACGGTCGGCTGTTCTTGAATGACCCGAGCTGGTCCCTGCCTCGCTTGGTGTCCGGCTCCGCTGCGAGCACGGCTACTTCCTTGCGCTTCACGTCCTTGGCCTTGGCCTTCTTCTCCTCTGCGCCCGCAGATGGTAGCTCGAGGAGGGAGAGGCGCCCCTCCTCAGCTGTCGCGCACTTGGTCGCTAGGTTGAACAACTCTTGAGATGTGCTCAACTCCTCGTGGATAGCGAGCTCCTCCTTCATCTTGATGTCGCGGACGCTGTTAGAGAACGAGGAGATGATGGCCTCGTCCGCGACCTTGGGGATCTTGAGGCGAGTGTTGTTGAAGCGCTGGATGTACTTCTGGAGCGTCTATCCTGGTTGTTGCTTGATGCGGCGCAGGTCACCCGCGGCCGGCGGGCGGTCGCGGGTGCCCTGGAAGTTGGCGATGAAGCGGTCGCGCATCTCGTCCCAGGAGGAGATCGAGCCCTGAGGTAGGTTCAGGAGCCACGAACGGGCGCCATCCTTGAGCGCCATTGGGAACCAGTTCACCATGATTTTCTCATCGCCGTTGGTCGCCTCGATGCTCAGCTCGTAGAGCTGCAAGAACTCCACGGGGTCAGCGGTGCCGTCGTAGCGAGGAGGCAGATCCGGCTTGAACTTGCCCGGCCAGGCGATGCTACGCAACTCGGGGGTGAAGGCGCGGTAGCCGGCCGTGGTTGCCGGGGCCCGTCTCGGGGGTGGAGCTTGGTCTTGATGAGGTCCGCGTGCCGCCAACGCAGGTAGCGCGCGGTCTTGGTGAGGCGGCGCGGGGAGCGCAGGTGCAGCTTCTCGCGGCCGAGGAATTTCTTGGCAGCTTCTCTCTTCGCGCGCGACCGCCGGGCGTGGTGGATCGCGCCATGGGACCGCGCGCCTTGGCGCCAAGGCACAGTCTTGGGGCAAAGGTGGCGGAGGCGCCCCATGAGCCACGTCGCCCGTGGCTGGCGGAGGGCGAGGCAGAGAGTGGGACGGTGCCGGGGAGCCCCCTGCGGCGTGGACGAGGTCGGCGACGCGGTCGAGCCAGTCCTCGTAGAGGTCGTCGACCGGGCGGTAGCGCAGGAGCTTGTTCACCATGAGGAGCGCAACCTGCGCGTCCATGGGAGCGCGATGTGCGTGGGACGAGGAACCGGCCGGGGTTAGTGATGGAGTGGCAGTGCGGCCGTCCTGCCGCACCGATGGGTGTAGCGAGGACGCTTGCTGCTCGTTCCCCGCCAGGCCGGTGGCGGCGTTGGCGGCAGGAGACGGTGAACGACGAGGTGGGCCGCCGACGGGAGCCGTCTGAGCAATGCGGGCGGTGAGGGCAGCCCGGCGCTCAGCTCGAGCGCGGCGAGCGTCCGCCATGGAGATGACCGAGCGACGGATCAACGGAAGGGAAGCTACGGCGCACCCCTACCTGGCGCACGAAATGTCGGATCTGGGGTTCCGGCAAAACCCTTAAGGTTCGAACTCTGGGGTGCGCGCGAAGTTCTTTCCGTCCTACCGATCCACGCCGTAGCTCGCTAAGATCTCGCGGACGAACTCGACGAACTCGCAACACAGAAAGACACGAGATTTATACTGGTTCAGGCCACCGTTGTGGTGTAATACCCTACTCCAGTGTGTGGTGGTGGATTGCCTCTTGGGCTGATGATGAACAGTACAAGGGGAAGAACAGCCTCCTGAGGTTGAGGCATTCTTGTGCTTGTCGAACTTGTGTGGTGAGGACTCGATGCGCTATCCGATGCCCTCAACTGTGGTGGCTAGTTCTACTTATATAGGTCCTGGTCCTCTCGCCAAATATTGAGCAGGAAGGGAGCCAACAACGGCGGGCAATTTTGAAAGGGGACAGCTAGTACAAGCTATCCTGACAAAAGTGGTCTTCGCCTGCAAAAGGCTCTGGTGGTGACGCCGTCTTGGGCTCCATGGTGACCTCCGTCTTGCCGTTCCGCTGGTCTTTGTCTCGTTGCACCGATATGGAAAACTTTGCCTGATGCCTTGGTACTCCGCGCCTGCGCCTGCTTCCTTAGCACAAAAGAGGAAACAAGGATGCTGCGCGCGCTGGCGCCTGCCTGGTGTCGGTTGTTATGGCTCACGTCACTAGAGCCTCGCGAGGTTTGCCCCGCCTTGATATCTTCACTCCTCGCGAGCCTGCCTGGAGAGGCCGCTCATGAGGAGGTCTTGCGTCGTCCGCCTTGCGAGGCTTGGCCCCTCGCGAGGGTCTTGAATGCCTTGTTGATGAAGATGGGTCGTACAGGCCTGCTAGCAAAGCCACGCCGTGGGCCGCAGGCAGGCAAGTCTGGGGACCGCCGTTCCGAGAACGCCGACATCAACGACGGCCACGAAGGTGGGCGGTGGCGAGAAGGAATAGGACGGTTGGCGATGGAGAGTAGGCCAACAACGGATGGGAAGGCTAATGTTATCGACGGAGAATTAGGGATTTGGGGTCGTCGGAGGAGAAGTTAGGGATTTGGGGGATAGGAATTTTTGAAGAGAGGAGACCTAGCCATTTTGCAAAAAAAACCCATGCAAAGTGGGTCATTTCACTTAACACCGACGTGGAGTCATGGACTAGTCCACAGTGGCTAGTACGAGCGTTATTGATATGTCTCCAACGTATCTACTTTTTCTCACACTTTTCCTCTTGTTTTGGACTCTAATTTGCATGATTTGAATGAAACTAACCCCGGACTGACGTTGTTTTTAGCAGAACTACCATGGTGTTGTTTTTGTGCAGAAATAAATGTTCTCGGAATGGAACGAAACTTTGCGAGGATTTTTATATCAATAAAGAGAATTTCTGGAGCCAAGACCTGCGGAGAGGGGCACCTGGGTGGGCACAACCCACCAGGGCGCGCCCCCCTCTCCTGGCGCGCCCAGGTGGGTTGTACCCACCTGGTGGCCCCGCAGACCTCAAACCTGACACTATAAATTCCTATTTTCGGAGAAAAAATAAGGGAGAAAGAATTATCATGATCCACCAGACGGAGCCGCCGCCAAGCCCTGTTCTTCATCGGGAGGGCAGATCTGGAGTCCGTTTGGGGCTCCGGAGAGGGGGGTCTTTGTTCTTCGTCATCACCAACCCATCTCCATCGCCAATTCCATGACGCTCCCCACTGAGAGTGAGTAATTCCTTCGTAGGTTGGATGGTCGGTGAGGAGTTGGATGAGATTCATCATATAATCGAGTTAGTTTTGTTAGGGCCTGATCCCTAGTATCCACTATGTTCCTAGATTGATGTTGCTATGACTTTTCTATGCTTAATGCTTGTCACTTTGGGCCCGGGTGCCATGAACTCAGATCTGAAACGTTTATGAATTCATCATTATATCCATGTTTTAGATCCGATCTTGCAAGTTATAGTTACCTACTACGTGTTATGATCCGACATCCCCGGAGTGACAACAACCGGGCCACTCTCGGTGATGACCGTAGTTTGAGGAGTTCATGTATTCACTATGTGTTAATGCTTTGTTCCGATTCTCCATTAAAAGGAGGCCTTAATATCCCTTAGTTTCCAATATGGACCCCGCTGCCACGGGAGGGTAGGACAAAAGATGTCATGCAAGTTCTTTTAATAAAGCACGTATGACTATTTACGGAATACATGCCTACATTATATCGATGAACTGGAGCTAGTGCCGTATCGCCCTAGGTTATAAGTGTCACATGATGAATATCATCCAAAAAGTCACCGATCCAATGCCTATGAATTTATCTTATATTGTTCTTGATAAGTTACTACTGATGCTGTCACTGTTACACTTGCTACAAAATTACTGCTATCACTGTTACTGTTACCGTTGCTGCTGTCACTACTATCAAAACTATCATATTACTGTGCTACTGATTACTTGCTGCTGATAATTAATCTCCAGGTGTGGTTGAATTGACAACTCAACTGCTAATATCTTCAAATATTCTTTGGCTCCCCTTGTGTCGAATCTATAAATTTGGGTTAAATACTTTACTCTTGAAAATTGTTGTGATCCCCTATACTTGTGGGTCATCAAGACCTTTTTCTGGCACCGTTTCCGGGGAGCATAGCTATATCTGTTGAGTCACTTGGGATTATTATCATATATCACTATGAAGAATCTGAAGGATCCTAAACCGAAGATATTTCCTTCTTGTACGAGGGGAGGTAAGAAACTGCCATCCAGTTCCGCTTTAGATTCACCTTCGGTTATGAGTAAACTTGCAACACCACCACATGCTATCAATTCTAATATGTCGCAAGTTATTGATGATGGTACTTCTACTATGAAAGATGCTTATGATGATGCTAGTACCTTATTTGATAATGATGATGTGCCACTTGGTGAATTTCTTGATAAACAAACTGCTAGAGTTATAAAACATGATGTTGTTGAATCTGATGATGAGTTTGAAACTGAATCTCCTGAAACCCCTACTAGAACTAGCCTTCCTAGATATGAATTGCCTAAGGTACCGGAAGGTTATGTTATGAGTGAAGAAACAACTAGAGATATTCCTGCTTGAAATGATAGAGAAGATCTAGAGAAATTATTACACAAGTATAAAGAAAAATCTCTGAATGCTAGAATGAAATGTGATCCTAAGTTTGCTACTTCACCTATCTTTATTGATGATAAGGATTATGAATTCTCTGTCGACCCAGTGTTAATTACTTTGGTTGATCCTTTCCATGGTTATGAAACTGAAACTGTTGTGGCACATCTTACTAAGTTGAATGACATAGCCACCCTTTTTACTCATGATGAGTAAACTCGCTATTACTTTATTCTCAAATTATTTCCTTTCTCATTAAAGGGTGATGCTAAAGCTTGGTACAATACTCTTGCTCCTGGTTGTGTGCATAGTCCCCAGGATATGATTTATTACTTCTCTGAAAAATATTTTCCTGCTCATAAGAAACAAGCTGCCTTACAGGAAATATTTAACTTTGTGCAAACTAAAGAAGAGAGTCTCCCACAAGGTTGGGGGTGGCTTTTCCATTTACTTAATGCTTTGCTTGATCATCCTCTTAAAAAATGAAATACTTGATATCTTCTATAATGGACTAACCGATGCTTCTAGGGATTTCCTAGATAGTTGTGCTGGTTGTGTTTTCAGGGAATGAACTGTTGGGCAAGCTGAAGAATTATTGAATAACATATTAAAAAATTATGATGATTGGACTCTTCCTGAACCACCGCCTAAACCCACTCCAGAGAAATCTATGATGCAAAAAGGTATTAAAGCTGAGGATGTTAAAAATTTACCTCCTATTGAAGAAATACATGGGCTTAATACACCACCACTTCCTAAGGTGGTAGAGGTAAATTCTCTTATGAAGTTCAATGAAAATGACAATCCTCACAATATGCATCCTGTCAATTCCTTTATGAGTTTGAAAACTACATCAGAAAACAGGATCACTTCAATGCAAATGTTATGAAACAATTGAAATATAATTCTGATATGATTGCTCGCTTGAGTGACTTGTTATTTAGAATCTCATATGATGTTAGAGGTGTTGGAAAACATGCTTCTATGGTTCAAACTCAGTTAGAACAAGTTGGTAAATCACAAAGAGAATTGCCTAATGAAATGAATCATAATATGCATGACTTTGCTGTTAGAGTTGCAACTAGAGGAGGTAAAATGACTCAGGAACCACTTTATCCTGAAGGAGACCCAAAAAGAATTGAACAAGATTCACAAAGAGTTAACACTGATGCACCTAGTCCTTCTAGAAAGAAAAAGAAAAATGATAGGACCTTGCATACTTCTTGTGAACCTGAAATAGAAAAACCTCCTGATAATGAAAATGAAACTTCTATCTCTGATGCTGAAAATCAGTCTGGTAATGAACACTCACCTGGTGATAATGAAAAGGATAATGATGAGTTTCATGAAGACACTCAACCAAACAATGAAAAAGAACCAGACAATGATGTTGAGATAGAATCACCTGTTGATCTTGATAACCCACAACCTAAGAATAAAAGGTATGATAAAAGAGACTTTGTTGCTAGAAAACACGGTAAAGAAAGAGAACTGTGGGTTCAAAAACCTATGTCTTTTCCACCTAAGTCAACTAAAAAGAAAGATGATGAAGAATTTGAACGCTTTGCTGAAATGCTGAGGCCAGTATTTTTGTGTACTCGCTTGACCGACATCTTGAAAATGCCTCCTTATGCAAAGTATATGAAAGACATCATCACAAATAAGAGAAAAATGCCAGAAGCTGAAATCTCCACTATGCTTGCTAATTATACTTTCAAAAATGGAGTACCTAAAAAACTTGGAGATCCGGGAATACCAACTATACCTTGCTCTATCAAAAAGAATTATGTGAAAACTGCTTTGTGTGATTTAGGAGCTGGTGTTAGTGTTATGCCTTTCTCTTTATATAAAAGACTTGACTTGAATAAACTCACACCTACTGAAATATCTTTGCTAATGGCTGACAAATCAACTTCCATACATATTGGTATTTATGAGGATGTGCCCGTTGTTGTTGCTAATGTTACTATTTTGACTGACTTTGTTATACTTGAGATGCCCGAGGACGACAACATG
The DNA here is from genome assembly GCF_018294505.1 of Triticum aestivum. Classification (NCBI taxonomy): domain Eukaryota; kingdom Viridiplantae; phylum Streptophyta; class Magnoliopsida; order Poales; family Poaceae; genus Triticum; species Triticum aestivum. The sequence continues at coordinate 309,723,267 of NC_057799.1, forward strand.
TTGATTATCCTTGGTAGACCCTTCTTGAATACTGCAGGGGCTGTTATTGATTGCAATAAAAGCAAGGTCACTTTTCATATCAATGGTAATGAGCATATCGTGCACTTTTCGAAGAAACAATTCCAAGTGAATGGTATTAATGTTATTGAAAAATCTCTGACAATCACTATTGGATATTTTCAAATACCTCTTCCTACTGTCAAAAAGAAATATGAAACACTTATTGTTGGGGACATCCATATCCCCATTGAGGTAACTTAGTGATTTACGAAAGTTCTTCGGTTTCATGCTAATCGAAAGTGGTTGTTAATAAGACTTGATTAACCTTATTAATGAATTATTTTTGGGCGGTATGAAGTTGATGAATTTAGTAACCACTACCTTCTGTCCTTACTTTTTCTTTTTTGTTTTTATTAGTTAAATAAAATAAAATGCCATGTTTTGTCTATTTTCTGAATTCCCCGTGCAATAAAAAAATGACCCAAAAATAAAAGTTCTCAGAGTGCCCTGAAATTGAACATGATTTTTTCTGAATATTTCTAAATTTTTGGTGCAAATAATACCCGAGGGAGGTGCACCAGGTGGGCACAACCCACCTGGGCGCGCCAGGACCCCAAGCGCGCCCTGGTGGGTTGTGGTCCCCACGTGGGCCCCCTCACTTATCTCTTTAGCCCACATCATCACTTACCTCCAGAAAAAAATCTCCATTGCTCTCTCCCGTGTTCTTGAGCTCAAACCCGCGGATTTTGATCTCTTTGCTCGAAGCTCCATTTCCGAAACTGTTTCGAGGGATTGTTGCTTGGTATGTGACTCCACCTTTTGTCCAATTAGTTTTTGCTTTAGTGGTTTATACTTTAAATAATTAGCTACTCTTGGTGTTGCTGTAGATGTGCTTGCATGTTGAATTCTTAGTGTTCTAAGTAGTTTGAATGCTTGCTATGGCCTCATTGTATCCCTATGAGTAGTTGCTATCAATTTCATAAAGTTTTGTTGATAAATTTTTGTCACCGCAAAATTTTATTTTCAGAAAATTACACGCGGACATTATGAACCTATTTGGAAGAAGTTCTTTGAGGAGGCGATCCTCGGGGGCATCTTCTAGTGACAGTTCTGCTCGCCGTTCTTATGTTGAACCAAGTGAAATTTCCACGGGAGATGCTGCCACCAAAACATGCTTATGGCCTTGCGATGAATATATGGTGCGTGTGGGCATCAAGGAGGAATTTGAGCAATATGTTCACAATGCCAGTCTCGGTGCCTACCTTTCAAATAAGTGTGAACAACGCCAACTTCTCACTGAATCATTTGTTAAAGGATTTAAATATTTTCCACGTGAGTCTAGGGTGTCATTTATCCTTTATGATAATCCATTTACTATTCCACTTGAGAACTTTGCTTACCATTGCAAACTTCCATTTTGGGGTTCGCTTGATGAGCCACCAACGACTGAGTTCGAGTCTTTCTTGACTAGCCTTTGTTACGGTGAAAATAGGGGAGTGAGACAAGGGAGAATAAAGAGCATTCATTTTCCCGCGATTCAGTATTTTGCATTATTTAACGGGAAATGCATAGTAGGCAAGCAAGACTGTAGCATTCTTTGTGCGCCAGACTTGAGCCTCATTCGCACCGCTCTCACTGGTGAAAGGAATTATAACCTTGGAGCGATTGTTGCACGTAGACTTCAGCATAATGCTAACAGTGGCTGGTTCCATGGTGGAATTTATGCCACGCGTTTAGCACGTGGGCTGGGTGTTTCACCTTTGCCCTTTGATCCTATCCTACCCACGCGGTATTTAGATTTTGACACTTTAAAAGAACATAAGATCCTTAAGGGAAAGGTTGACAATTTCACTTACAATCTAATGTTTAACCAAAAATCTGTTGTGGACACATACTCGCCTGTGCCTGCTCTTTTTTATTATCACAGCAAGGGGAGATATTTTATTCTTGAGAGCGAGGCCCGAGCTCATAACGCAGCAGTGGTAGCAGCACGGCAGGCCGAGACATCCGCACCAAGAGCCTCCGTGAGCTACCACGCCGACTACTACCCTCCAGGGTACTGATCGATTACCAACTTAGGCCAAAAGCCTAAGCTTGGGGGAGTACGTGTTTCTCACCGACATTATATTCATGTCTACATATCATTCTATTTGTCGGTGCTCACACTTTTTCATTGTATCATCTATGCTGAGATTTATTTTCTTGCTTTCTTCTTGCGTGTTTGATAAACTTTAGAAAAAACAAAAAAATTAGTTGTATTAATTTACTTTCTATGCATGCTTCGTAGTATTAAAGAGAAAACCGAAAAAGATTTCCTTGTTCTTATTTTGCTTGTTGGGAGCTTTCCCGTGTAAATAGTTTTTCTTGTTTTTGCTTCTTATTTGCCTATTCAAGAAAACCAAAAACTCCAAAAATATTTCAGTGTGTTTCTCTGAATTTCTTTCTTTTTATTCGAGTTGTACCAAGGAGAAGACCACGATGAAAATGTTCAGTTGCTCTCATATGAATAATTGTTGAACTAATAAAGAGCACATTTTACCTTGTCTTCTCCTGTTGAATAAAATGTTTGCAGATTCCAGCTTAGTCCACGACACTTTTGCACTATTGTTATTATCACATCATTCAGTCGTGCAAGTGAAAGGCAATAATGACGATATTCGATGAGCTGGTCGTGCCAGAGAGAAACATGTGTGAACTCGACTTGTGCTTTTTGTGTAAATATGTTTAACCTAGTATCCAGGCTTCAGCCCGTTATGATTAAACATGTTTGCAATGACAATTAGAGATTATAGTTTCTCATGCCATGCATAAGTAGCTGGGAGTTAATAATGATTTATCTTGGATATCAACATAGCGTTAAAATGATTGTGATGTAGTATGATGATATGGTATCCTCCTCTGAATGTTTGAGTGGCTTGACTTGGCACATGTTTATGCATGTAGTTAAATCAAAACCAACATAGCCTCTATGATATTGATGTTCATGGTGTTCATATCCTACTCATGCCAGTGTCCAATGTTACTTACGCATAATGCATGGTTATGATCGTTGTTGCTCTCTAGCTGGCCACTTCTCAATCTAAATATCTAGCCTTCGCCTGTACTAAGTGGGAATTCTACTTGTACATCGAAAACCTTGAACCCAAAGTTATTCCAGATGAGTCCACCATACCTACCTATATACGGTATTACCCTGCCGTCCTAAGTCAATTTGCATGTGCCACCTCTAAAAAAATTCTAAAAAATTATCCATTTTGTGTGCCTATATCGTTCATGGAACGACAGGAGGTGGTCGGTACTTCCATGCTAAGTGGGTTATTCTCAGGTCGAGTGTTTATTTACTCGCCATCACACGAGAAAAGGGCAGTAATAGGGATGCCCAGTCCCAAACTGCAAACATGAAAAAGAGTTCATCTCTGAAATAATCAAACAAAAACTCCCAACGGAGTCAAAACCTTTACCTTTATCGCTTGGGAACCGCCACTAGCGTTCTTAGCATGGAAGATGTTGATAACTGATGGTCGTGAAGTGAATGAGAAGGGTGCATGTCTCAAAATATCATTTATCTCTGTTTTAAAAATTGAGCTCTGGCACCTCTGCAAATCACTGCTTTCCTCTGCGAAGGGACTATCTATTTACTTTTATGTTGTGTCACCACCTTCTAAAACAAGCGCCAGAAACTGAGTAGAGCACAGCTGTCATGATTTATGCATTCTGTGTAGCTAATGTTGGGTGCATCATGACTGGATCTTTTCTACCATGAATTACAATGTTTAGTCGCTGCTTGAACTTTGGAGGTGCTCTGCATTTATGTTTTGCGGTCTCAGAAAGGGCTAGCGAGATACCACTATTGTCATATTATATCATGGTTGTTTTGACAACGTGTTTCTGTTTGAGATATCTTATTATTGCTCGCTAGCTGATTATGTCATTGATATGAGTCACTATAATCTTTAAGAGTTATAGTCGACATGGTTAGTTAGAATGCTGGCTGAAAACCTGGGTGCTGTTTAAGTTTATTTATGCAAACAAGAGCAAAAGAGTTCGTAAAAGTTTTTGTTACTCACTGTCAGTTTATCAACTTAATTGCTTGAGGACAAGCACAGGTTTAAGCTTGGGGGAGTTGATACGTCTCCAGCGTATCTATTTTTTCTCACGCTTTTCCTCTTGTTTTGGACTCTAATTTGCATGATTTGAATGAAACTAACCCCGGACTGACGCTGTTTTCAGCAGAACTACCATGGTGTTGTTTTTGTGCAGAAATAAAAGTTCTTGGAATGGAACGAAACTTTGCGAGGATTTTTTATATCAATAAAGGGAATTTCTAGAGCCAGGACCTGCCGGAGAGGGGCACCTTGGTGGGCACAACCCACCAGGGTGCGCCCGCCTCTCCTGGCGCGCCAAGGTGGGTTGTACCCACCTGGTGGCCCCGCAGACCTCAACCCTAACACTATAAATTCCTATTTTTGGAGAAAAAATAAGGGAGAAAGAATTATCGCGATACACGAGACGGAGCCGCCGCCAAGCCCTATTCTTCCTCGGGACGGCAGATCTGGAGTCCGTTTGGGGCTCCGGAGAGGGGGATCTTCGTTCTTCGTCATCACCAACCCATCTGCATCGCCAATTCCATGATGCTCCCCACCGAGAGTGAGTAATTCATTCGTAGGCTCGCTGGTCGGTGAGGAGTTGGATGAGATTCATCATGTAATCGAGTTAGTTTTGTCAGGGCCTGATCCCTAGTAACCACTATGTTCTTAGATTGATGTTGCTATGACTTTGCTATGCTTAATACTTGTCACTTTGGGCCCGGGTGCCATGAACTCCGATCTGAACCGTTTATGAATTCATCATTATATCCATGTTTTAGATCCGATCTTGCAAGTTATAGTCACCTACTACGTGTTATGATCCGAGAACCCCGGAGTGACAACAACCGGGCCCACTCTCGGTGATGACCGTAGTTTGAGGAGTTCATGTATTCACTATGTGTTAATGCTTTGTTCCGGTTCTCTATTAAAAGGAGGCCTTAATATTCCTTAGTTTCCAATATGGACCCCGCTGCCACGGGAGGGTAGGACAAAAGATGTCATGCAAGTTCTTTTAATAAAGCACGTATGACTATTTACGGAATACATGCCTACATTATATTGATGAACTGGAGAGTGCCGTATCGTCCTAGGTTATAACTGTCACATGATGAATACCATCCAACAAGTCACCGATCCAATGCCTACGAATTTATCCTATATTGTTTCTGCTAAGTTACTACTGCTATCATCACTGTTACACTTGGTACAAAATTACTGCTATCACTATTACTGTTACCGTTGCTGCTGTCACTACTATCAAAACTATCAAACTACTTTGCTACTGATTACTTGCTGCAGATAATTAATCTCTAGGTGTGGTTGAATTGACAACTCAGCTACTAATACCTTCAAATATTCTTTGGCTCCCCTTGTGTTGAATCTATAAATTTGGGTTGAATACTCTACCCTCGAAAATTGTTGCGATCCCCTATACTTGTGGGTTATCAGTTATACGTTGCATAGTGACGGTACATTCATGTCTTGTTGTATTTAGTAACCGTACTGATGACATTCTTGAGTACAATGATCAAAGTGAGTTCTGGTTGCAAGTTTAATGATCACCGATGCATTTTACTTAATTCAAAATGCTAATCTTTGATTTGATCTGCTGGGATTAGGCCAACTCCACCACGCGACCCCGTCCTGTCCGGGTGTGTCCGTTTGCGGTAGAATGGATGAATAACGTGGCCCAACGCGCGGCCCCAAACGGACAAATGTCCGGATTCTGTCCGTTTTCGACCCATCAACGGCCCAAACTTGCGCCGAGTTTGGGGTGAAACGGACATCGCGCCGACGGGCTCGCCGCACGCCCTTGTCCTCCCGTGGCCCGCCTGTCGGGGACACTAGCAGTCCCTTCACTTCCAACGCCTCCACCCCCTCTCCCCGCCCCACCCCGCCGCCAGTGCTGCCACTATTCACCGGCGTCCTCACTGCTCACCCCCCGACCGTCCATACCAAACCACGTCTCGACATGGCCGCCACCACGTCGGCGCTTTCGCCATAGTTTTGGCCGTCGATTGGAGGAGATTTGGCCGTCGCCGTCATAATCGGTGGCAGAGGGGATACAGCCGCCGGCGGCGTACCACGGCGGCCACGGCCGCTTCCGAGGAGTGCTCCAGAGCGGCCAATAGCCGGCCGCCAACCACCCCTGCTGCATCGAGGTGATCATCGCAGCCTCTTTCCCACCACGAACGCAAGGTGTTCGATACTTTGCCCACAAAGGTATGGACAGTGGAGATGAATTTTTCTTCCACCACTTCATTTATTCATCGGACGATTCGTCGTCGGATGATGAAGATCTTGTGGTGGCTGCACTGTTCGTTCACGACCACATTGAACGACAGCTTCCTCGGTGCAGGGGGTCACTCCCTGGCCGTGCTCCCAACCTGAACCGCAACAGGGAGAGAGGCCACGCCCTGCTCTATGCCGATTACTTTGCGAACACCCCGCTCTTCAAGCCGGATAAATTCCGTCGCCGTTTTCATATGGCAAGGCATCTGTTCAATCGTATCCGAGAGGGAGTGGTTGCTCATGACCCATACTTCGAGTGCAAGACGGATGCCCTTGACAAGCTTGGATTCTCCTCTTACCAGAAATGCACCGCGACCATCCGCATGCTTGCATATGGAATTCCAGGCGATCTGGTGGATGAGTACGTGCGTATGAGTGAGACCACATGTCTGATGTCACTGTACAAGTTCTGCCAGGCCGTGGTGGCAGTGTTTGGCCCTGAGTACTTGAGGCAGCCAATAGCCGCGGATGCAGAGAGATTTGTTGGCGACCAACGCAGCTAGAGGCTTTCCAGGCATGCTTGGCAGCATAGGTTGTATGCATTGGGAGTTGAAGAACTGTCCATTTGCTTGGCAGGGCGAGTACAAGGGGCATGTCAAAGCATGCACTGTCATATTAGAAGCGGCGGCTTTGCAGGATCTTTGGATATGGCATTCTTTCTTTGACATGGAAGGTTCTCACAATGATATCAATGTGCTGCAGCGTTCTCCAGTCTTTGCAAGGCTTGTAGAAGGCCGCTCCCCACCTGTCAACTTTGAGATCAACGGCCACCAGTCCAACAAGGGATACTATCTAGCTGATGGTATATATCCTCAGTGGTCAACTTTTGTGAAGACAATCTCGAACCCCCAAGGTGAGAAGAGAAAGAGATTTTCCCAAATGCAAGAGAGTTCTAGAAATGATGTGGAACGTGCTTTTGGTGTGGTTCAATCCCCGATGGGGTATCGTTCGAAACCCTGCACTACCATGGGTTGAAGGAAAGCTTTGGGAGGTGATGACTGCTTGTGTGATCATGCACAACATGATCGTCGAGGACGAGCGTGATGACATGATCTTCGACCAAGGATTTGATTATCAAGGAGAAAATGTTGAGCCCCCGGACTAAGAACCGACCACGTTTGAACAGTTTGTCCAATTCCATCGTGAACTGCGTGATTGTCACACTCATTTGGATCTTTTTTTTAGAGTACGCCAATAACGTACCATATTTTTATAGAAGAGAGAATAAGATTTACAAGAGATGCCTTACGAATGGATGCACACATCCATTCTCAGGCAACACCCGGAAACAACCCACACCTAAGATCCTAAGCCTAATCTCTCACGAAACGTGACAACCCAACACCTCCAACTCCGGCCTCAATCCAGTCGTGCAGCTCACGAAGAATCGTGTCTACCAATTCTGTAACACCTCGGATGTAACTTTCCATATTTGTAACTCCAACTCTTGCCATTTTCGGCCATGTGTTATGATATTCCCTTCGTGGTCGGGTTTTGTCTTTCGTTTTGCATTTTGTCCATGTCATGCATTTCATATCATGTCATCATGTGCATTGCATTTGCATACGTGTTCGTCTCATGCATCCGAGCATTTTCCCCGTTGTCCGTTTTGCAATTCGGCGCTCCCACCTCCTCCGGTGCACCCCTCTTGTTTTCTTTCGTGAGCGGGTGTCAAACGTTCTCGGAATGGACTGAGGCTTGTCAAGTGGCCTAGGTATACTACCGGGAGACCACCGGTCAAGTTTCGTTCCATTTGGAGGTCGTTTGGTACTCCAACGGTTAACCGGGCAACCGCAAAGTCCATTTGTGTGTTCCAGCAAACCCCCCCCCCTCAAAAACAGCCCAAAACCCACCAAACTCTCTTCCATGCTGTAGGTCGTTCGATCACGATCGTGTGGGCGAAAACCGCACCTCATTTGGACTCTCCTAGCTCCCTCTAGCTATATATATGCATCCCCTCCCGAAAACGTTCGCAGATCAAACCCTAGCATTTTCCCCGCCGCCGCCGGACACGTCCGTACCCCGCCGGACGAAGTCCCGCAGCCACTCCGAGCTCGACATGTGGCAGCCCGCCGCCGCCCGTACCCCGCGCCGCCGCGGCCCGCGAGGGCCCAGCGCCGGCCCCCGAGCCCGGTCGCGCCCCGCCGCCCGTGCCCTCCTCCGCGCCGCGCCGCCGCCGTGCCCCGCCGCCGTCGCCTCGCCGTGCCCTGCCGCCCCGCGCCGCCGCCGTGCCCTGCCGCGTCGCCCTCTCCTCTCCCTTCGCCGGCGAGCGTCGCCCGAGCCCCGGCCAGATCCGATCTGGTTTGACCTCGAGGTTGACTTTCCCGTATCCCGAAATTCTCTGTCTTTATATTTTACAGCAAGTACCCCTGTTCATCATGGCATAACTCTCTGCATATAGCTCCGTTTCACGCGTGTAATATATCAAATTGTTCGCCTCATGATGCTCTTCATTGTGTTCCATTGCGCCATGTCCATTAGAGGCCATCTTGATGCCCAAATCTCTGGTGCAAGAGTGCTAGTTGTTGTTATCTGCTGGTTCATATCAGAACTTGGAGATTTGTTATTTTTGTATCATTTAATCTGTGCATCTTATGGGCATGAGCTCTACATGTGTTTTGTTGTATGCCATGCCATCTTTCCAGTGGTGTATGCCGTGTATTTTTGTGATCTCTGTGATGACTAGAACAAGCATGCAAACTAGGTTCCGTAATGTTTCTGATTTCAGAGACAGTAATTTCTCCAAGTCTTTGTCTGCTGTTATTTTGTTGCCATATAAACTTGATGCTACAGAGAGATCCATGCATATTTTGGAGATGTTCAGTAAGGATGTTTTGTAGATATTGTTGTAATCGATCCATTCCTGCCCTCGTTTGCAATTATGGAGTGCCATTGCATGACTCAATCTTGCTCTACTTTTGCTATAAAATATTTCTGGCAGATTTTTTACGTGTTATTCAATTCTGCCAAGCTTGTTGTAGTTGATCCATTCATGCTATGTACTTGCTCTTGCCATGGATAGCTTCATAAACATGCCATCTTGCTGTTGGTATGCTAGTTTTGTCATGCATTGATTTGTGGTGAGTGCATCAAGCTCACCAAGATGCCTTTATATTATTGTTTCTGCCATGCTCTGTTTTCTGCTAAGTCTGAGAACCTGTTAACGAAACTTGCTATGTTTGCATGGTTGCCATCATATCTTCTGTTCCGTTTTGGCTTATGGTCACTAAGGGACTTTTGTCATATGCATTTAGTAGAATACTGCCATGCCTTTTTTTGCTATGTTAAGTTCCTGTAGCATGTTGATTTCATGCTCTGAACATTGCTACCTGTGAACCTGTTATCTTTTGCACTTGTTTGAGCTTGTTATGTTGTGATCTAGACGTAGCTCAGTGTTCATCTTTTGTCAAGCATCTCCTGTAGATTACTGTAATATGCCTTGTTGCTATGTTGGAGTGCTGTAGCATTGTTACTTGTTGCATTCTAAGTGCTATCATGCTGTTAATCGCAGATTCTTGTCATTCTTGTTTGGTTGCCATTTGCAAACCGTGCATCCGTTTCCGGTGATCTTTATATCGATTTCGACCGAAATCATCTCATCTTTCCAGTGGCATGCTTGGTTTGCCAAGTTACTGCCTTGTTCATCATTTTCCTTCGGGAGCACGCATATGCATCGCATATCATATCTCGCATATCATACATGTTTTGCATCATGTTGCTTGTGCATTTCCCGTGATTGATTGTGGTTCCATTGCTTGTGTTCTTGTCTTGGGTAGAGCCGGGAGATGAGTTCGTGAACGAGGAACCTGTTGAGTACGCTTACGAGGATCAAGCTTTCGACAACTCTGAGAACCTTGTAGGCAAGATGACCACCCCTCGAAATCACTTCTATCTTTGCTTTGCTAGTTGTTCGTTCTATTGCCATGCTGCGCTACCTACCTTTTGCTATATCATGCCTCCCAATATTGCCATGTCAACCTCTAACCATCCTTTCCTAGCAAACCGTTGTTTGGCTAAGTTACCGCTTTTGCTCAGCCCCTCTTATAGCGTTGCTAGTTGCAGGTGAAGTTGAAGTTTGTTCCATGTCGGAACATGGATATGTTGGGATATCACAATATCTCTTATTTAATTAATGCATCTATATTTTTGATAAAGGGTGGAAGGCTCGGCCTTATGCCTGGTGTTTTGTTCCACTCTTGCGGCCCTAGTTTCTGTCATACCGGTATTATGTTCCTTGAGTTTGCGTTCCTTACGCGGTCGGGTGATTTATGGGACCCCCTTGACAGTTCGCCTTGAATAAAACTCCTCCAGCAAGGCCCAACCTTGGTTTTACCATTTGCGACCTAAGCCTTTTCCCCCAGGTTTTCGCGAGCCCGAGGGTCATCTTTATTTAAACCCCCGGGCCAGTGTTCCTCTGAGTGTTGGTCCAAACTAGAGCCACTTGCAGCGCCACCTTGGGGAAACTCGAGGATTGGTTTTAGCTGTACGTAGTGTTCATCCGGTGTGCCCTGAGAATGAGATATGTGCAGCTCCTATCGGGATTTGTCGGCACATTCGGGCGGCTTTGCTGGTCTTGTTTTACCATTGTTGAAATGTCTTGTAAACCGGGATTCCGAGACTGATCGGGTCTTTCCGGGAGAAGGTTTATCCTTCGTTGACTGTGAGAGCTTATGATGGGCTAAGTTGGGACACCCCTCTAGGGTATTATCTTTCGAAAGCCGTGCCCGCGGTTATGAGGTAGATGGGAATTTTTTAATGTCCGGTTGTAGAGAACTTGTCGCTTGACCCAATTAAAATACATCAACTGTGTGTGTAGCCGTGATGGTCTCTTCTCGGCGGAGCCGGAAAGTGAACACGGTTTGAGTTATGAATGACGTAAGTAGGAGTTCAGGATCACTTCTTGGTCACTACTAGATGACGACCGTTCCGTTGCTTCTCTTCTCGCTCTCATTTGCGTATGTTAGCCATCAGATATGCTTAGTGCCTGCTGCAGCTCCACCTCATTACACCATCCTTTCCTATAAGCTTAAATAGTCTTGATCTCGCGGGTGTGAGATTGCTGAGTCCTCGTGACTCACAGATTCTACCAAAACAGTTGCAGGTGCCGACGATGCCAGTGCAGATGATGTGATCGACCTCAAGTGGGAGTTCGATGAGGAACGTGGTCGTTACTATGTGTCTTTTCCTGATGATCAGTAGTGGAGCCCAGTTGGGACGATCGGGGATCTAGCATTTGGGATTATCTTATTTTCATTTGGATCTTGACCGTAGTCGGTCTATGTGTGTATTTTGGATGATGTACGAATTATATTTATGTATTGTGTGAAGTGGCGATTGTAAGCCAACTCTTTATCCCATTCTTGTTCATTACATGGGATTGTGTGAAGATGACCCTTCTTGCGACAAAACCACAATGCGGTTATGACTCTAAGTCATGCCTCGACACGTGAGAGATATAGCCGCATCGTGGGCGTTACAAATTCAATCGGGGATCTCTCTTGGCTTCTTCTATTAAATACACGAGCATTCCTTTGCTTCCACAGGGCCCAAGCCACCACAATCACAAATGTGTCAAAAGCCCATTTGTTAGCCTTGACACTCCCCTTGCATGCTAACAACCACCAATCCAGCAGATTGTCGTTCTCAGTCGGCCTCGTGACCTGCAAGTTGAGGGCTTGGAGACCCTCATGCCAAACTTCCCTAGCGTACAGACACTGGATCAAAATATGCTCAGCGTTGTCCTCTTCCTGCAGGCACGTGTAACAAGCTGAGGGGCTATCCTGAAGCCCATGCTTAGCTCGTCAATCCGAGGTCCAAATGCGATGCTGCACGGCCAGCCAAGCAAAAATCTTGCACTTAAGAAGTGCCCAACTCTTCCAGATGCAAGAAGCGAAAGGCACCCTCTGGGTTCCGAGGCAAAGGCGATGATATGTGGATCTCGCAGTGTAACTACCCGAGGGGTCTGCCGGCCAAGAGAAGCAATCCGGTCCGTTCGGATCACGCTCGATCGTGCTAATAGCCAAGTTGAGGTGCACAAGCTGCATATGCCCAACGAATGTGAGATCACCAGTCACATCCTGCAACCATTTGCCATTGTCCATGCCCTCACTGACTGTGCGCCTGTTCCTCGTGCGAGTAGCCACCATGGCATGGATAGGCGGAGCAATATCCGCGGCCGCAAAACCGTGAATCCATCTGTCTCTCCAGAACAACACCTTGGTGCCATCTCCAACCTCAATCTTGACTAGGCTATCAAACACTGCACGGGCTTGTCTGTCCTCAGTCATAGCCAAGCCTTGCCATGGTCTTTGCGGATCCGTCCGTTTCAGCCACTCCCATCTGACTCTTAGTGCGATCCCCTGCAGCTCCAGGTTTCTGACTCCCAGACCCCCAAGGAACGTGGGCCTACAGATCGTGTTCCAGGCCACCAAGCACTGCCCACCGTTCACCTTGTCCTTCCTAGCCCAGAAAAACGCACGCATCCATTGATCGATTTCCTCCAACACCCAGGCTGGTGCCTCAGCAATCATGAAATGATGTATGGGTTTAGCGGCCACCACTGACTTAACAAGCACAAGACGACCTGATCTCTGGAGCAGCCCACGTTGCCAGGCCGGGGCGCAACGCTTAGCTTGATCTACCATCGGTTGCCAGTCAGCACGGCTAAGTTGGTGAATTGCGAGCTGCAAACCTAGATACTTGCAAGGAAAAGTTCCCATATTGCATTGCAGCAAAGCAACCACCCTATCCCTGTCTGAAGCATCCCCATGGATCATCACCGCAGATGACTTGAGATAGTTCACTTGAAGGCCCGACGCGTCACCGAACATCTTGAGAGCTTCTTTAACAAATCTCAGATCCACCTCAGAGGGCTTGACAAACATAGCCACATCGACTCATTTGGATCTTCAAAATGACTTGGTTGAGCACGTCACATTGGCAACCAATAGATGTAATGGTTCATTATGTTCATTCAAGACAATTTTGATTTGGTTGTAAAACTATTTTATTAGAGACAATTTCGATTGGGTTGTAAAACTATTTTTATTTTCAGACAATTAATATTAGGACGTGCAAACTTGTTTTGATATCAATATATGGGCATTTTTTGCCGCGACAGACAGGATGGGGCCAAAGGATGCGGCCGTGCGCTGGACGCACGGCCACCGCATTTCAGGACAGACCCGGACACGACCCCATTGCCCTACCCAAATGGACCGAATCCGAGCAAAGCGGATGTCCGTTTAGGGTCGCGCGATGGAGTTGGCCCTATGTCGCAACACTTTTGTGCTATAGTCTACACACAGCACAAAAACTCTCTTCACCCGCAAAAAAAAAAGCACAAGAACTCTTGAAGGCACTGACATATTCGTACAACCACTGGGCCGGGTGCCAGTGTGCGACAGGCATGGATCATTCGATGCGGATCGAGAAATTACGGTCGCGGTCGCCAGAAGGCGCGAGGGGACGAATGACGGGGTGCATCGCGATCCGACGTGGCCCAATGGCGCGGCGCGGGGCCTTATCCGATGGTATCGCGCCTCATCCCAACTCCATCCACACACACACCACAAGTACTCTCGCGCCTCCGGACCCCACCGATCACCTTAGTTAACGCGACACACACCATACCCACGCGCACTCACGCACAGTCCTACCTAAGCTAAGCTAAACAGCAGCGCGCGAGCAATGGCGTCCACCTCCTGCTTCCTCCACCAGTCCACCGCGCGCCTGGCCGCCTCGGCACGCCCTGCGCCCGCCGTCGGGCGCACCCAGCTGTTCGTCTGCAAGGCGCAGAAGAGCGACGAGGCTGCATCTGACGCTGCCGTCGTCACCAGCCGGCGCGCCGCGCTGTCCCTCCTCGCCGGTGCGGCCGCCGTCGCCGTCAAGGTCTCCCCCGCCGCTGCCGCCTACGGAGAAGCAGGTACGAGCTAGTGGCCGTGTATGTGAGCGACAGCGACTGTAAGGTTCGGTTTCGGATGACTGACTTCGCGAATGAATATGTTTGCAGCGAACGTGTTCGGCAAGGCGAAGAAGAACACGGACTTCGTGGCGTACAGCGGCGAGGGGTTCAAACTGATGATCCCGGCCAAGTGGAACCCCAGCAAGGAGCGTGAGTTCCCTGGGCAGGTGCTCCGCTACGAGGACAACTTCGACGCCACCAGCAACCTCTCCGTTATAATCAACCCCACCACCAAGAAGACCATCACCGACTACGGTTCCCCTGAGGAGTTCCTCTCCCAGGTCGGCTTCCTCCTCGGCCAGCAGTCCTACGGTGGCAAGACCGACTCCGAGGTTTAATAACTCCTTCCTTTCTTCTTCTTTTTCTTCTTTGTCGCACCTGCATGCATTTCCCAAGTGTGCTGACGATGTGAGGGTGCAGGGTGGGTTTGAGTCAGACGCTGTGGCGACGGCGAACGTGCTGGAGAGCTCGGCGCCGGTGGTGGACGGTAAGCAGTACTACAGCATAACGGTGCTCACGAGGACCGCGGACGGAGACGAGGGAGGGAAGCACCAGCTCATCACCGCCACCGTCGCCGACGGCAAGCTCTACGTCTGCAAGGCGCAAGCCGGAGACAAGAGGTGGTTCAAGGGCGCCAAGAAGTTCGTCGAGAACGCCGCAGGATCCTTCAGCGTCGCATAAATATACACGACCGACCGGTGAATTAAATGGAAATTTCCTCAGAGATGCACCGTGTAGAGACCGATCGAGGGCATGCATGTGTGTTTCTTTGATTTGTACATGAGGATGGATGAACTAAGAGAGGTCGATTTCCCTCAAGGATTCATGTGTGCACAATGATTAAGAAATCTTAGTAATAATGTTTCATTTTTGTATCTCCTTATCTTTGTTGGCAGCGCTTCAATTTAGCATTGTGAAGAATGTGTCTATATAAGTTCGGTTTTGCTAATCCTTAGCTGATTGGAATGTAAAATCACGTCAGTAACAAGGCGCAGGGTAGCCATCGAGGCCGAGCCAGGAGCGAGACGGAGGTGCTGGCGAGACCTCTTGCAGTGGGCAATGGCTCTCTGGATGGCCCCCTCCTGCAGAAGCTTGTATGCTTCTAGGGTGTCAAGCCCTAAGGAGAACGGCGCAGGGGTGGCGCGGATGGCCTTGGTGGGTCTGATGGTCCTCCAGACAACCTTGGGTGGCGAGTGCGGGCCGGGTCTGGTGGAGAACCGGCGACTTGATGTGGAGCTTCAGTCCTTTCCAGCGGGCGTGGAGGCGGGGCAGAGAATGCGGGTTGAGATCTTGGCGTTGGGCGCCGGGGCGTGTTTGAGGAGCCAATGGGGACTAGGGCATTAGACTGGCTGCTCGGCGATCGGAGTTCCCGGCTGCCATAAGTGGCCCTCATCCGCTGTGGCGGCGTCCGCGTTTTCCGGTGCGGTTGCCGGCAGTGTGTTGGCGGTGTCGGCTTGTCGTTAGGCAAGGAGTTTGACATGGTCCTCCCGCCTAGGGTTGCTGCTCCTCAAGCGGGTCCTGACGCGGCGTCGTCTTAGAGTCGGGATGCTCGGCTGTGGGTCCCCGTCGGTCACGCCAAAGTGGGTATTTGCGGTTGGTTGGGGAGGCGTCTTCGCGTTATGGCGTCGGTGGTGGTCTATGGCAGTGGTGAGTGGGACTGTGTGGTGCCAGCGGGCAGATGTGTCGGGGGTATACCCCACGGTATGACCCAACTAGTGGTACAACCCGACCGGGACTTGGCGCCTCATGATAACCCAGCCCATTAGACGGAGCAGGGAACAAGACCCAGGACACAAATGGCAGCTTGGGAGAAGGCCGACTCGTGATCAGGGTGTTCGATGAGCCGGCTCGCACTACAAAAAAAGACACATCCGTGACATTTTGGGCCGAATGATTTTTTTCCTGTCATGCTTATGACACTTCTATGACGATAATTGTGACAAAACCCGGTATCATCATAGATATGGTGGGCTCCTACTTCTATGACAAAAAATCATGACAGAAAATGGATTTTCGTCTTGGGCGGGCCGGAGACGCAGCTGCATGACATTTTTTGGGCCGTCCATGACGGAAAAAATCATGGTAGAAGCAAGGGCGAGGAAAATATCGGGGAGTTCCCGGTTATGGTGGGTGGTCGGGGCCGAGCAATACACGGAGGACTGCGCGTTTCTCTCGTACACGTACGCGCGTGGGTGTGAGGCGTTGGGCTCTAACTGAACACGGGCGAGGCGTTCGCCTACTG
Source organism: Triticum aestivum (assembly GCF_018294505.1). Lineage (NCBI taxonomy): Eukaryota > Viridiplantae > Streptophyta > Magnoliopsida > Poales > Poaceae > Triticum > Triticum aestivum. The sequence continues at coordinate 309,739,852 of NC_057799.1, forward strand.
AACCCGAGCGATTGCAGTGCAGGTTACGCGTTACTGAACCCGAGCGATCGATCGATTTGGCTGTTAACTGAACCCGATCGAGCGATTCCTTCGCTATTGCTGCTAACTGAAGCCGAACCTTCTGCCTCTTGATGAACAGTGAGCGTTGTTGGGGTTGGATGATGTTAGATCACGGGTTCCGGCAAAACCCTTGAGGTTCGAACACTGGGGTGCGCACGAAGATCTTCTCCCTACCGATCCACGCCCTAGCTCTCTAAGATCTCGCGGACGAACTTGACGAAATCACAAGACAAAGACACAAGATTTATACTGGTTCAGGCCACCGTTGTGGTGTAATACGCTACTCAAGTGTGGTGGTGGTGGATTGCCTCTTGGGCTGATGATGAACAGTACAAGGGGAAGAACAGCCTCCTGAGGTTGAGGTGTTCTTGTGCTTGACGAACTTGTGTGGGTGAGATGCCTCTGAATGAGTTCTTGACCCGTTTCCCCTACTGTGGTGGCTAGTTCTTATATAGGCCCTGGTCCTCTCCCCAAATATTGAGCGGGAAGGGAGCCAACAACGGCCAAATTGAAAGGGGACAGCTAGTACAGCTTATCCTGACAAAAGCGGTCTTCGCCTGCAAAAGGCTCTGGTGGTGACGCTGTCTTGGGCTCCATGGTGACCTCCGTCTTGCCGTCCCGCTGGTCTTGGTCTCGTTGCACTGATTTGGAACCCTTTGCTTGATGCCTCGGTACTCCGCTCTGCGCTTGCCCCCTTGGCACAAAAGAGGAAACAAGAATGCTGCGCGCGGTGGCGCCCGCCTGGCGCCCGCCTGGTCTCAATCGTCATGGCTCACGTCACGAGAACCTCGCGAGGTTTGCCTTTCCTTGATCTCTCCGCCCCTCGTGAGCCTGCCTGGCGAGGCCGCTCCTGAGGAGGTCTTGCGTCGCCCGCCTCGCGAGGGTCTTGAATGCCTTGTTGATGAAGATGGGCTGCACAGGCCTGCTAGCCCAGCCACGTCGTGGGCCGCAGGCAGGCAAGTCTGGGGACCCCCGTTCCCAGAACGCCGACAGTAGCCCCCGGGCCCAAGGCGCGCTCGGGCTTGGCTTCGAGGCGAAGCCAAAGGTCGAGCGCGGAGCGCCGCGGGCCCCAAAAGCCCGTGGACTCGGTTGACGCGTGGCGGTTGATTGGACGTGGGCGTCTCCGCTTCCCCACGCTGCCTCGGCAACAGCCCGACTTGACAAGTCCCTGCGACATGCAAGGAAAACCATCATTACCTGTGATCGTGGGGGGCGCTGGTTGGCCTTCTCTTGCTATAAATGAGGAAGGGGGCGGAGCCCCCGTTGCCCATTTCTTCCCATTCCACTTGCTTCTTCTTCCCCCGCTCTACTGCTAGTAGCAACTTCAATGGCGCCGATCCGAAGGTTCTTAGCTGACGAGAAGGGAATGATTCCCGTCGACACGCCGGTGCTGCTTCCGCCGAAGAAGAGGTCGGTCCACTGTCACGACGCTGCGGCGATGCAGGCGGTGACGAGGCCTTGGTGTGAGCGGCCTCCTCCTGGGTATCCACTGCCCTTGTATGCCCAAGCTGGGGTCTCGGGAGGAAGGAGCAACGAGCGTCGGCGCACGCACCGCGGCCAAGGTCGACGCGCTGCGACGACGAGCGCCGTCGCTCCCGGAGTCCATGCCGCGGACTCCTCACCCGAGCTTGTGCTGTGGGCGGCGATGCCCCCAAGCTCCTGGATCCGCTTCCCGCGCTTCTTCTCTGACGTGATGCCGCCGAGGGGGCCTCTCGAGCTCCGGTTGCAGCATGCCGACTGCGACGCTCCGGCGACCGGAGCAGAGGTTGAAACAGTCTCCACCGACAAGATCTTCGTGACCCGTGGCTGGGGCGAGGTCGTGCGGGTTTGCCGTGCGGAGGGTGCCCTCGCGATCCACTTCGAGTACGACGGCGCCTCCACGCTGTTCTTCAAGGTCTTCGACACGGAGGGTCGCCGCTTGGAGTGTTGCCCCGAAGGGGAGCGCCAGGATGAGGCGCGCCCCGCTCGCGGCTGCTCCAGCAGCAGCGACTCTTGGGAGTCCAGCGGTTCTCCCGAGCTCTACGAGACTCCAAAGATGAGCGACGACAGTTACGTGCCCCCGAGCTCTCGCCACGCCTGGAGCAGGGCCGCAAAGTCCGGCCGCCGCCGTCGCTGATCTGGATGGGGTTGGCGCCGGCCTCCCGCGGCCCATTGTTGATGATGGCGTCGGCCGCGGGGGTGTGTAGATAGGATTCTCCTAGGTTCTCATCTTTTGTTCCTTGCGAGGAATCGAGAAGTACCCCGTGGGGGCGTGTAAAGAGTCTGCAATGTATTTTGTTGATATTATCCTAATTATGGAAGCCTTGTGAGCGCAAGTCCTGTTTAGGCTCGGTCTTCCCTTTCCAATCTCGTGACAGCTTGTTGCTCTACGCTGACAGGTCCCGGTCCCCAGGCAAGCTTCAGCCGTCGCTGGTATGCCAGGTCGCGTGCCGTGGTCAAGGCCAGGAGGTGAGCGGCCCGAGGTCCAGTAAGAGCTCCTGAGGCGCGATGCTCAGGGGGTCCCCTTTAGCGCTCAAGCAGCCATGGTAAGATAAGAAAGGGGGGACGTTGCCGCAACAGGGCTGCGGCGAGCGTGTCCCCTAGGTTCCAACGATTAGTTGATCTGAGCTCGTGACTTATCTTGGCGGTCCGGGGTCGATTCTTCGTGATGCGCCAGACCTGTGCGCGAACATCCGCAACGTAGCTAGGTCAGCCCATACGAGTCCTCCCCCTTCCAATGCTCTCCTTTGTGCTCTACGTCCTCAGGTCCCGGGCCTCGAGCGAGCTCAGCCGCCGCTGGTATGCCAGGTCGCGTGCCGTGGTCAAGGCCAGGGGTGAGGGCTGGAGAGCCAATAAGAGCTCCTGAGTCGCGATGCTCAGGAGCCCCCCTTTTAACGTGCAAGTGGATTACTTGGAAGAGGTGGGAGCTCGCGGTGCCGCCTGGTGTTATGCTCGTGAGATTCCTGCAAGCCAGCACAAGGAAGAATACGATTTGCCATTATGGTTGCCAGCCTGCCGCTGGTTGCTCTGCGAGGGGGTGAAGGCACTGAGGGCCCGGTGAGGTGACGTGCGCGGGGCGTGCCGTGAGCCAGAGCTCGACCGCTCAGGTTTACCGACGTGGCAGGGACGGACCCGTGCACCAGCGCCGTGCCGGCGTGAGGAGGCCCAGTGGGAGGCGACGACCGGGCAGGTAGTAATCATAGGCAGGTTAAACATGAAGGCAGCATGCTTAAGTGAATGCATGGGAGAAACATGCCACTGGGTCAGGCCCGAGCGGCTTGGGGATGATGCAGCCCGAGGGGTGCTCCCAACACGGTAAGCTAAAAACATAAAAAGGGATACATGCCACAGGGACGGACCCACGCGGCCTGGGAATGATGCAGCCCGAGGGGCGCTCCTAGCTAAATGAACTTGGAAAATGTCACCTGGTTCTGTTGACGAAGGAGAGTTGGGGCAGCTGAAGGTGCGCAGTGAAGGGGTTGCTCCTCACGAGCCACCGGGGCCCTGAGCCTCAGGAGGCTCTGGGAGTCCAAGCGGTTCCTTGAAGACCGTCTACATCTCCGTCAGGACGGTGTGGTGCCTGGCCTCCTGAGCCGCTAGGATGCACCGCAAGTTGCACTGGTAGGCAGACGACACGCTTGACAGGCCGAAAGGCATGCGAACGTAGCTGTGTGGTGGCCCCTCGCAACGGCCCACGCGCGAAGGCCAGAAAAGCTCCTGAGAAGCGGCCCTGTTGAGCCCTGGGACGTCGACGCAGACACGCAGCCCGGCATCCTTGCCTGGATGTGAAGCTGCGCCTCGTGAGCGGCGGTCGCTGCACATGGCCCTTGCGTCTTGCAGTTCCTGAGCGGTCTTGGTGATGAACTCCTGAGCGGTGGGCGCTCCTCTCCCTATGTCCTCTTGAGGGAAACGTGCCATGAAGCACGCCTCCAAGTGGTGCCCGAGCGCCTCCCTCGTGATGTGGGCAAGGTCTGAGGCCTTCCAGAAGAAAGCCCCCGAGCCCTGCCCGAGAAGGGCGCCGGGCGCGCCTTCCTATGCGATGGAGTGAGGCGCCCCTAGAGCAGGCGCTGATCCTGACGAGGTTCCAGCCGTGACGCCACCCTCCTGAGGTTCGGCACGGGACAACTGCTTCTTCTTCTTGGGGATGACCTCAGGAGGGCCCTCGCCCTTGCTCTCGGGGTCGTCGATTGCGGCAGGTTGGAAGGCACGCTCGAGGGAGCACACCACATCTCTTTCTTCACCTTGGGGATCTTGAGGCGGACGTTGTTGAAGCGCTGGATGTACTTCTGGAGGGTCTCTCTCGGTTGCTGCTTGACGCGGCGCAGGTCACCCGCAGCCGGCGGGCGGTCACGAGTGCCCTGGAAGTTGGCGACGAAGCGGTTGCGCATCTCGTCCCAGGAGGAGATCGAGCCCGGTGGCAGGTTCAGGAGCCAGGAGCGGGCGCCATCCTTGAGAGCCATGGGAAACCAGTTCGCCATGACTTTCTCGTCGCCGTTGGCTGCTTCGATGCTCAGCTCGTAGAGCTGCAAGAACTCTGCGGGGTCGGGGGTGCTGTCGTAGCGAGGAGGCAGATCCGGTTTGAACTTGCCCGGCCAGGCGACTCTACGCAGCTCGGGGGGTGAAAGCGTGGCAGCCGGCTGTGGTCACCAGGGCCCGCCTTGGGGGTGGAGCTTGGTCTTGATGGGGTCCACGCCCTGCCGCTACAGGTGGTGCGCTCTCTTGCCGCAGCAGCCAGTCCTGGCGCGGTGGTGTGAGGAGCGGCGGAGCGTTTTCTTGCAGCGTAGGGACTTCTTGACAACTTCTTTCTTCACGCGTGGGCCGGGACGCGGCGGGTCGCGTTGTGGAGCCGCGCGCCTTGGCGCCAGGGCGCCGTCTTGGGGCAGAGGTGGTGGAGGCGCTCCGTGAGCTACGTCGGCCGTAGCTTGCGGAGGGCGAGGCAGAGAGAGGGATGGCGCAGGGGATCCCCCTGCGGCGCAGACAAGCTCGGCGACGCGGTCGAGCCAGTCCTCCTAGAGGTCGTCGACAGGTCGGTAGCGTAGGAGCTCGTGCGCCATGAGGAGCGCAGCCCGTGCGTCCATGGGAGGGTGATGTGCATGGGAAGAAGAACCGGCCGGGGTCAGCGATGGAGTGGCGGTGCGGCCGTCCCGCCGTACCGAGGGGTGCAGCGAGGATGCTTGCTGCTCGTTCCCCGCCGGGCCGACGGGAGCCGTTTGAGCGACGCGGGTGGCGAGCGTAGCCCGACGCTCAGCACGAGCGCAGCGAGCGTCCGCCATGGTGACGACGGGGCAACGGGGCGCGGAGCGACGGAAGGAAGCTTCGGCGCGCCCCTACCTGGTGCGCCAAATGTCGGATCACGGGTTCCGGCAAAACCCTCGAGGTTCGAACACTTGGGTGCGCACGAAGATCTCCTCCCTACCAATCCACGCCCTAGCTCTCTAAGATCTCGCGGACGAACTCTACGAACTCACAAGACAAAGACACAAGACTTATACTGGTTCGGGCCACCGTTGTGGTGTAATACCCTACTCCAGTGTGGTGGTGGTGGATTGCCTCTTGGGCTGATGATGAACAGTACAAGGGAAGAACAGCCTCCTGAGGTTGAGGTGTTCTTGTGCTTGACGAACTTGTGTGGGTGAGATGCCTCTGAATGAGTTCTTGACTCGTTTCCCCTACTGTGGTGGCTAGTTCTACTTATATAGGCCCTGGTCCTCTCCCCAAATATTGAGCGGGAAGGGAGCCAACAACGGCCAATTTGAAAGGGGACAACTAGTACAACTTATCCTGACAAAAGCGGTCTTCACCTGCAAAAGGCTCTGGTGGTGACGCCGTCTTGGGCTCCATGGTGACCTCCGTCTTGCCATCCCGCTGGTCTTGGTCTCATTGCACCGATATGGAAACCTTTTCTTGATGCCTCGGTACTCCGCGCCTGCGCTTGCCCCTTGGCACAAAAGAGGAAACAAGGACGCTGTGCATGCTGGCGCCTGCCTGGCGCCCGCCTGGTCTCAATCGTCATGGATCACGTCACGAGAGCCTCGCGAGGTCTGCCTTGCCTTGATCTCTCCGCCCCTCGTGAGCCTGCCTGGCGAGGCCGCTCCTGAGAAGGTCTTGCGTCTCCCGCCTCGCGAGGCTTGGCCCCTCGCGAGGGTCTTGAATGCCTTGTTGATGAAGATGGGCCGCACAGGCCTGCTAGCTCAGCCACGCCGTGGGCCGCAGGTAGGCAAGTCTGGGGACCCCCGTTCCCAGAACGCCGACAGATGAACAGTTCCCGGTGGGGGTTGGATGAATAGGATGGTAGTAGCTAGAGGCCGTTGCCGCTGGATGAATAGGACCCCGATCGAGCCGGTTGGGTGTGGATGAACAGGACCCTGTGGAGGGCTGGTTGAACAGTAGGCGGTGGAGGGATGGATGAACAGTAGCCCGTGGAGGGGTGGTTGAATAGTAGCCGGTGGAGGCTGGATGAATAGGAGCCAGTGGATGAACAGTAGCTGGTGGAGGCTGGAGGGAGACGTCGTAAATGAACAGTCGCCGGTGGAGGCTGGAGGACGTCGACGGTGGATGAATAGTAGCCCGTGGATACTGGAGCGAGGCAGTAGACGGTGGATGAACAGTAGCCCGTGGAGTCCCGTTTTGCGGTACGCCACACCCCTCCCGATGAACAGGACCCCTGTTTCGACCGTAGGAGGTGGAGGAGAAGTCTGTTTCCTCCGTTTGGCGGTACGCCACACCCCTACCGATCAACATGACCCCGTTTCGACTCTAGGAGGTCGAAGAGAAGTCCGTTTCCTTTGTTTTGCGGTACGCCAGACCCCTCCTGGTGAACATGATCCTGTTTCGACCGTACGCGGTCGAACACAAGGCCGTCTCCTCCGTTCTGCGATACGACAGGCCTCGTTTCGGCTATTCTGTCCAAGCCGGTTGGCTCCCGATGAATAGGATGCATTCCGTTGCCTCCCGATGAACATGAAGACGCAATTTCTCCGTTTCGACCCAGCCGGTTGGCTGCCAATGAACAGGACGCTTTCGCTGCTCTCCGCTGCCTCTCCATGTAGACGAGCCCTCGCCATACGTATGCGCGAGTAGGCGTTCGAGACCCCGCCCATATGTATGTATGTGGTCGTATTTACTTTCTTGCACCCTGGCTGTACGTATGTGTACATGATATAGACGGGACTGCGTGACATGCTATGCCCGCGCCTCTACTATGACACGTGCCCTTCCTTACTCGGCCATGGTTCATCGCTGCAGCCTACAGACAGATCGATCGACCAGTATGTACGTACACGTTCGCAACCGGACATACAACCCTACGTACGGTTCGACCGGGTGGGTCCCAACTGTCAGGGAGGTAAGGAGGCACTTCCTTGCATGCGAAGATATAGCCGGTGGGTCCTAGCTGTGAGGGGGAGAATCATATTTTTTGCCCGTAATATGAACGCACTTCCTTGCGTGCAAACATGTAGCTGGTGGGTCCCTGCAGTCAGGGGGGAAACATATTTTTTCGTGAAATATGGTGGCCCGTTTGGTGGGTCCCTGCTATCAGGTGGAGGAATCATTATTTTGCGCGTAATAAGGAGACACTTCCTTGCTGCGGCCGTGGACCCAGCTGTCAGCCTCTCCACTTACAGTACTCTTCCGATGGAAGTCGTTCCTTGACCACATTGACCACGCCATGCCGAGAGCACCAAGGCGGTGGACGACGGCGAGGCCTAGGAAGGGGACGATGCGGAGCCGGGGAAGACGCGGGAGTGGATGACCACACAGAGAGGAGTACGAGGGTTGACTGGTTCGACTGCGGTGTGAGGCTACCGCCACCGCAGAATAACAGGGGTTGTGGGTGAGTAGAGGGATGGCCTGGCCAGAAGTTTGAGTAGGGTGGGATGGTCAGGCCTGTGCGGTAGCAGAGCCGACCACGGGAGGCAGGAGCAGGCAGCATGACCGGCGCTGGTTTGGGCCGCTGGAGCAAGAAGACCAGAGGTTGAAGAAGCACTACGGCCGTTGGATGGACATCATACGGTCACTGGAGATAGAATCGTTTATATTGACTAAGTTGACAAAGACCTCCGTCCGCGTCAACTTAGTAGGCCCACAAGTCAGCCTCCCACTACAATGGGTCCCAGCTAGCAGGGGGAGTATTCATTTTTTTGTGCGTAATAAGGAGACACTTACTTGCGTGCGAAGATATAGTTGGTGAGTCCGAGATGTTAGCGGGGGGAACGTTTTTTCGCGAAATACAGAGGCCCTTCCGCTGGGTCCTAGCTGTCAGGTGGACGAATCATTATGTTGCGCATAATAAGGAGGCATTTCCTTGCGTGCGGCCGTGGACCCAGCTGTCAGCCTCTCCACGTACAGTCCACTTCTAATGGATGTCGTCCGTTGACCACGCCGCGCCGAGAGCACCAGGGCGGTGGACGACGGTGAGGCCTAGGAAGGGAACGACACGGAGCCAGGGAAGACTTGGCAGTTGTTTCCCATGCGGAGGGGAGTACGAGGGTTTACTGGTTCGTCTGCCGTCGGCGGAGAATAACAACATGTGTGGTGAGTAGAGGGATGGCTAGGCCAGCGATGGGAGTACAGTGGGGCGGTGAGGCCTGTGCAATAGCACTGCCGGCCGCGGGAGGAGGGAGCAGGCAGTCCCGCCGGTGCTTGTTTGAGCGGCTGGAGCAGGAAGAGCAGAGATTGAAGAAGCACGGCGACCATTGGATGGACATCCAACAGTCATTGCTTTCGTGTGTTGACTAAGTTGACACAGCGTTGCGTGTGCGTCAACCTTTTTTTAGGAAAGCGTACGCGTCAGCCTATAGTAGGCGCACAAGTTAGCCTCAAATGTGTGGAAAACAGCATACAACCCATTTGCCATTATTTCTAATAATTTACAGCCCATTTGCTAATTCTTAAGGACTTTTTTCGAGCCCATCTTCTTTTTGGTAGCACTACAGCCCATATTGTGGCCACGGTTAAAAATTATACGAAATTTTGCATATTTCGGTGCGGTCAACTGTTTTTAATCCCGAAATTTCGAGTCACATTCAAACTAATTTGAAAAATAAATTTATATAAATATAAAATTCAAATAACTGTCTGCGCATAAAAATCAACGGAATTTAACATCTTGAAATGAAAAAAGTTGAAACTAATTCCCAGTTTGATGTGTTTTAAAAATGTACAACCGTTTCTCATTACTAATAGCCCATTTTCTAGGCAAGCCTAATGAAACTCTCCTCGTCTTGAAAGATTTGCAGCCCAACAGGGCTGACAAAGCAAGTAGGCCTCGTTTGGGTATTTCTTTAAAAAAAGTAGAGCTGGGCTAGCCATTTTCAGCAAGAAAAAACCACAACTGGGCTCATGATGTGGTAAACATAAATAAAACCCTGGCTAGACGGGCCACAACCCCCGCACAGCTCCGTTGTTATCATGATCTGTCTCTAAAACTAGTATAAATAACAAATGTTTGTTCCTAAAAAAGTAAATAACAACTGCGCAACCTGCTGGGTCCCTGGTGTGAGCCGCTCGTTGTGTAATTCTCTCGTTTATTGACTACGTTGACAATGGCGTGAACTCCAGATGTCCAACCATTAGGAGGAACCATTTTTTGGGCTTGTAATAACGAGGCACTTGATTGCGTACTGCCATGACCCTGGTGGGTCCCTACTGTCATCCTCTCCACGTACGGTCATCTCCTTGTTCCTCTCGGTTGTTGATGACGTTGACAACGCAAGAGGGCGGCGCACCGCGCATGCCAAGCGAACCAAGGTGGAGGATGACGATGAGGCCTCGGACGCAACGAACAGGAGCCATGGAAGATGCGCTGGTCCTGTCGTAGGCGGAGGGGAGTACGAGGGTTGACTGGTTCGGGTGCGGGTGCATGTTGGGGCTGACGTCGCCGGAGAATAACCTGACGTGTGGGGGAATAGAGGGAGGGACTCGCCAATGTTGGAGGGTACAATAGGACGGCGGAAGCGCAGCCAGCCATTGGAGGCAGGAGCAGGCGGAACCGACTGGGTGGTTTGGTTTGGGCGGCTGGAGGAAGAAGACAAGAGGTAGAAGATACACGACAGATGTTGGATGTCAATCCAACGGCTGGTAGGCAGAATCGTTTGTTGACTAGCTAGTAAGTCGACACCACCTTGGATAGGCTTTTTCCTCATGGGTCCCAAATGTCAGAATCCAAATCTGTCATGGTAATGCAGCCTTTCTTATGAAAACTTACATCCTAATTGGTGTGCTAGTTCAAAATAAGTTTGTGGGTGCTGGTGGGGGCTAATCACTTGGGTTCTGTAATGCACAGTGAGCTCAAGCAGCCGGTGAGAGTGATGTTATTTCCCTTGGTTGGGATTTGTTATAGTATTTCACTCTTAGTTAAACGAATGGCAAGCCATTTCCCTTATTTCAAAGAAAATATGACAGTCATAGCCGAGTTTGAAAGGGTAACAACTTCTAACTCCAGCTTACAAACTGTATAAAAGAACGAGGGTTAATTGTTCATCAGGTTCATAGAAGCCAAATGGATCGGCCAGGTCCATAGAATGAACATCTCGGGTCGTAAAATTTACTGGATTGTGACCATAAGATGTTGTAAATAGAAGCCCGACACGTTCAGAAGCTCTTTTGTCCACCTGAAACTCCTTTTTTTGCTCTTTGACATACCTGTCGTGGACTTGACACGACAGATGTCCTAGCGGAAGGACTTAGTCGTGGAGCCATCGCAACTAGGTTAGCTTAAAGGGGTTAATCAGGACAAAGGACACAGATAGTTTATACTGGTTCGACCCCTTGCGGTGAAGGTAAATGCCTACTCCAGTTTGGGATTGTATTGCTTGGGTCTCGATTACCAGGGAGCGAATACGCTTGACCTAGTTCTCGATCTCTTCTTTCTTGCCCTAAACCGCCGCTGGGTCGTCCCTTTATATACACAGGTTGACGCCCAGTGGCTCGCGGAGTCCCGGCCTGCTCATACACAACGTGTTCGGCTCGGTGACTAACTACGCTTGCCTTACAAAACAAGTCATACACATATGGCAGTTCATCCTCTTGGGCCTCAAGTCGCCTCTGGGTCTTGGGCCGTCAACGGGCTTGTATGATCCGCCATCTTCATTGATAAGTTGCTAATGGTATGACCCGGCCCCTCCTAGGCGGTTCACACCCAGTAGTTATATCCCCAACATTAGGCCCCAGGTTGATTTGAACTTGATCATATCAATCTTCAATACCTGACTTGTCAAAATCTTGCATCGTTTGTTTGATAAACCTTGCTGTAACCCGCCATGACGTCAGCTTACAGAATCTTTAAACCACCATGACGTCATTTTGCATTGATTTCGCACGAGGCCCAGAACATCTTAACTGATCCTTATCTTAATGAGCATCCCGAAAATCAAGGCGTACATATAGCCACATGATGATTTCAGCCTCCTCGATTCCCGTGCATGCCTTGTATCCACCCCCTTATAAATAGGGGCAAGGGTCTTTATCATTTTCCCCCATTTTTCCTCATCGCCTTCGTCTTCCTCTCGCGTCTCCTCTGTCGCCCGAGCTCCGCCGCCGCGACCTCCGACCGCTGCACCAACTCCGGCGTGCCACCGCTGTTCCACTGCATCTGTAAGTACCCCTTTACACAAGCCTTAGATCTATACTATGGTTTGAGTAGTTCACCGGTGTTCTTGCTGTTCTTCACTGTTTCCTTTAACTCAAGAAACTTTAATCCAAAATATGTCATGAATCTTGCGCGGTAGTGGTTTAGCCTTCATTTTTATCGTCAGAGTAGCATCTTTCCACAAAAAACCTCATCGGAGCACCAAAGCTTTCTGCTGCCGCCACCTTAGGTTTAACTTTACCATCTTTTCTGAATTGGCATAGATCCAAAATTATAGCCTTAATTTGTGAAATCTGTTTGTCCACCACTTAGCAGAATTTTCACTGATAGATTTGAAGCACCACAACTGCCATGGCGGCTTATGACATAAACCGTGACCCACCATATAACATTAGGCCCCGTTTAAGCCGCCATCATCCACCTCAAAGTCAATAATCCAGCAATATCCCTCCGGTTTAACCAGGCTGGCTTATTCATCCTCATGATTCAGTTCTTTGGTTTGACAACTGCATATTCTGAACTGTATCTCCATAGCCACTAGCTTTTTATAACAGTTTAAATGATAATTTGTAAGTTGCCAGATCTCTGCCTGTTTAATAGCATCTTGAATCGCCTTGTGTAGGCTGTGCACCCAATCATGACTAAGACCGTCACATCATGCGACTGGGTCCCGTCCATCATTACTGAGGCAATGCTGCAAGAGTATGTCAAGATTGGCTTCTTACCAGCAAATAACATCATTCCCTGGTGTACTCCAAAACCGGACGAAGTCAGACCTCAGCCGCAGGACGATGAAGTTATCGTTTTCACTGACCACATGAACCGGGGCTTCTCACCGCCCGGGTCAAAATTATTCCGCGACATTCTGCATTTTCTACAACTTCATCCTCAAGACATCGGACCCAATTCCGTTTCAAATATCTGCAATTTCCAAGTCTTCTGTGAAGTATACCTTCAAGAAGAACCAAGCGTTGAACTTTTTAGAGAGTATTTTTAATTGAACCGCCAATATGAATTCACTAACGGGCCCAGCCAGGAGCTTGGAGGGATCTCATTTCAGCGACGCAGAGATGCCATTTTTCCTTATGCACAGCTTCCAAGCCACCCCAAGGGTTGGAATCAAACCTGGTTCTACTGCAAAGATACTTCTCCTACTCATGAAATCCCCTTGCCAGGCTTTCGTGATCAACGGCTCAACCCTAAGCACCGTCTCCCCTACCAGCTTACCACTGCTGAATGGGCCAAACATGGCCCTACCTTTTCAAAGGTTAGAGCATTGTTGGGCAATGGATTGATCGGGCTTGACCTAGTTCGATGCTGCGTAGCTTGGAGGATCATACCTTTAAGCTGCCGGTCCAGTTTAATGTGCACATATACTGGCGACACCAAAGATCCACTGCGCTACAATTCAACACGATTGTCTGATAAAGCCATCAACGATATTACCAAGACTCTTCTTAATGAAAGCTTGGAGAGCTGCAGCAAAGTGGGGCTGAATCCCTTCTTCACACTCAACCCGGCACCGGATGTAAGTCGGCCCGGTTTATATACTTTACTTCATTATTCATAGAACCTGGAAATCCCCAACTTTTATTGTAATTTTGCAGGCTAGATCTGCCTTTTGGGATAAGAACCCTAGCTTTAATTTGTGAAATCTGTTTGTCCACCACTTAGCAAAATTTTCACTAATAGATTTGAAGCACCACAACTGCCATGGCGGCTTATGACATAAACCGTGACCCACCATATAACATTAGGCCCCGTTTAAGCCGCCATCATTCACCTCAAAGTCAATAATCCGGCAATATCCCTCCGGTTTAACCAGGCTGGCTTATTCATCCTCGCGATTCAGTCCTCTGGTTTGACAACTTCATATTCTGAACTGTATCTCCATGGCCACTAGCTTTTTATAACAGTTTAAATGATAATTTGTAAGTTGCCAGATCTCTGCTGGTTTAATAGCATCTTGAATCGCCTTGTGTAGGCTGTGCACCCAATCATGACTAAGACTGTCACATCATGCGACTGGGTCCCGTCCATCGTTACTGAGGAAATGCTGCAAGAGTTTGTCAAGATTGGCTTCTTACCAGCAAAAAACATCATTCACTGGTGTGCTCCAAACCAGACGAAGTCAGACCTCAGCCACAGGACGATGAAGTTATCGTTTTGACTGACCACATGAACCGGGGCTTCTCACTGCGTGGGTCAAAATTATTCCGCGACATTCTGCATTTTCTACAACTTCATCCGCAAGAAATCGGACCCAATTCCGTTTGAAATACGTGCAATTTCCTAGTCTTCTGTGAAGTATACCTTCAAGAAGAACCCAATGTTGAACTTTTTAGAGAGTATTTTACTTGAACTGCCAAAATGAATTCACTGACGGGCCCAGCCAGGAGCTTGGAGGGATCTCATTTCAGCGACGCAGAGATGCCATTTTTCCTTATGCTCAGCTTCCAAGCCATCCCAAGGATTGGAATCAAACCTGGTTCTACTGCAAAGATACTTCTCCTTCTGATGAAAACCCCTTGCCAGGCTTTCATGAGTATTGGCTCAACCCTAAGCACCCTCTCCCCGACCGGCTTACAACTGCTGAACAGGCCAAACTTGCCCCTACCTTTTCAAAGGTTAGAGCATTGTTGGGCAATGGATTGACCGGGGTTGACCTAGTTCGATGCTTGGTAGCTTGGAGGATCATACCTTTAAGCCACCGGTATAGTTTATTGTGCACATATACTGGCGACACCAAAGATCCACTGCGCTACAATTCAACACGTTTGTCTGATAAAGCCATCAATGATATTACCAAGACTCTTCTTAATGAAAGCTTGGAGAGCTCCAACAAAGTGGGGCTGAATTTCTGCACTGTCAACTCGGCACCGGATGTAAGTCGGCCCGGTTTATATACTTTACTTCATTATTCATAGAACCTGGAAATCCCCAACTTTTGTTGTAATTTTGCAGGCTGGATCTGCCTTTTGGGATAAGAACCCTAGCTTTAATTTGTGAAATCTGTTTGTCCACCACTTAGCGAAATTTTCACTAATAGATTTGAAGCACCACAACTATCATGGCGGCTTATGATGTAAAGCGTGACCCACTATATAACATTAGGCCCCTTTAAGCCGCCATCATCCACCTCAAAGTCAATAATCCGGCAATATCCCTCCGGTTTAACCAGGCTGGCTTATTCATCCTCATGATTCAGTGCTCTGGTTTGACAACTGCATATTCCGAACTGTATCTCCATGGCCACTAGCTTTTTATAACAGTTTAAATGATAATTTGTAAGTTGCCAGATCTCTGCCGGTTTAATAGCATCTTGAATCGCCTTGTGTAGGCTGTGCACCCAATCATGACTAAGACTGTCACATCATGCGACCGGGTCCCGTCCATCATTACTGAGGCAATGCTGCAAGAGTATGTCAAGATTGGCTTCTTACCAACAAAAAACATCATTCACTAGTGTGCTCCAAGCCGGACGAAGTCAGACCTCAGCCGTAGGACGATGAAGTTATCGTTTTCACAGACCACATGAACCGGGGCTTCTCACCGCCCGGGTCAAAATTATTCCGCGACATTCTGCATTTTCTACAACTTCATCCTCAAGACATCGGACCCAATTCCATTTCAAATATGTGCAATTTCCAAGTCTTCTGTGAAGTATACCTTCAAGAAGAACCCAACGTTGAACTTTTTAGAGAGTATTTTACTTGAACCGCCAAAATGAATTCACTGACGGGCCCAGCTAGGAGCTTAGAGGGATCTCATTTCAGCGACGCAGAGATGCCATTTTTCCTTATGCTCAGCTTCCAAGCCTTCCCAAAGATTGGAATCAAACCTGGTTCTACTGCAAAGATACTTCTCCTGCTGATGAAAACCCCTTGCCAGGCTTTCGTGATCAATGGCTCAACCCTAAGCACCCTCTCCCTGACCGGCTTACCAGTGCTGAACAGGCCAAACTTGCCCCTACCTTTTCAAAGGTTAGAGCATTGTTGGGCAATGGATTGACCGGGGTTGACCTAGTTCGATGCTTGGTAGCTTGGCGAATCATACCTTTAAGCCACCGGTCCGGTTTAATGTTCACATATACTAGCGACACCAAAGATCCACTGCGCAACAATTCAACACGTTTGTCTGATAAAGCCATCAATGATATTACCAAGACTCTTCCTAATGAAAGCTTGGAGAGCTGCAGCAAAGTGGGGCTGAATCCCTTCTGCACCCTCAACCCGGCACCGGATGGAAGTTGGCCCGGTTTATATACTTTACTTCATTATTCATAGAACCTGGAAATCCCCAACTTTTATTGTAATTTTGCAGGCTGGATCTGCCTTTTCGGATAAGAACCCTAACTTTAATTTGTGAAATCTATTTGTCCACCACTTAGCAAAATTTTCACTAATAGATTTGAAGCACCACAACTATCATGGCGGCTTATGACGTAAACCGTGACCCACCATATAACATTAGGCCCCTTTAAGCCGCCATCATCCACCTCAAAGTCAATAATCCGGCAATGTCCCTCCGGTTTAACCAGGCTGGCTTATTCATCCTCACGATTCAGTCCTCTGGTTTGACAACTGCATATTCTGAACTGTATCTCCATGGCCACTAGCTTTTTATAACAGTTTAAATGATAATTTGTAAGTTGCCAGATCTCTGCCGGTTTAATAGCATCTTGAAACACCTTGTGTAGGCTGTGCACCCAATCATGACTAAGACTGTCACATCATGCGACTGGGTCCTGTCCATCATTACTGAGGCAATGCTTCAAGAGTATGTCAAGATTGGCTTCTTACCAGCAAAAACATCATTCACTGGTGTTCTCCAAACCGGACGAAGTCAGACCTCAGCCGCAGGACGATGAAGTTATCGTTTTCACTGACCACATGAACAGGGGCTTCTCACCGCCCGGGTCAAAATTATTCTGCGACATTCTGCATTTTCTACAACTTCATCCTCAAGACATCGGACCCAATTCTGTTTCAAATATGTGCAATTTCCAAGTCTTCTGTGAAGTATACCTTCAAGAAGAACCCAGCGTTGAACTTTTTAGAGAGTATTTTACTTGAACCGCCAAAATGAATTCACTGACGGGCCCAGCCAGGAGCTTGGAGGGATCTCATTTCAGCGACGCACAGATGCCATTTTTCCTTATGCTTAGCTTCCAAGCCATCCCAAGGATTGGAATCAAACCTGGTTCTACTGCAAAGATACTTCTCCTGCTGATGAAAACCCCTTGCCAGGCTTTCGTGATCAATGGCTCAACCCTAAGGACCCTCTCCCCAACCGGCTTACCAGTGCTGAACAGGCCAAACTTGCCCCTACCTTTTCAAAGGTTAGAGCATTGTTGGGCAATGGATTGACTGGGGTTGACCTAGTTCGATGCTTGGTAGCTTGGAGAATCATACCTTTAAGCCACCGGTCCGGTTTAATGTGCACATATACTGGCGACACCAAAGATCCACTGCGCTACAATTCAACACGTTTGTCTGATAAAGCCATCAATGATATTACCAAGACTCTTCTTAATGAAAGCTTGGAGAGCTGCAACAAAGTGGGGCTGAATCCCTTCTACACACTCAACCCGGCACCGGATGTAAGTCGGCCCGGTTTATATACTTTACTTCATTATTAATAGAACCTGGAAAATCCCCAACTTTTATTGTAATTTTTGCAGGCTGGATCTGCCTTTTGGGATAAGAACCCTAGCTTTAATTTGTGAAATCTGTTTGTCCACCACTTAGCAAAATTTTCACTGATAGATTTGAAGCACCACAACTATCATGGCGGCTTATGACATAAACCGTGACCCACCATATAACATTAGGCCCCTTTTAAGCCGCCATCATCCACCTCAAAGTCAATAATCCGGCAATATCCCTCCGGTTTAACCAGGCTGGCTTATTCATCCTCATGATTCAGTCCTCTGGTTTGACAACAGCATATTCTGAACTGTATCTCCATAGCCACTATGTAACGCCCATGATGGGGTTATATCTCCCACGTGTCGAGGCACGACTTAGAGGCATAACTGCATTGTGGTTTTGTCGCAAGAAGGGTCATCTTCAGACAATCCCATGTAATGAACAAGAATGGGATAACGAGAGTTGGCTTACAATCGCCACTTCACACAATACATAAATATAATTCATACATCATTCAAAATCCACACATAGACCGACTACGGTCAAATCCAAATGAAAATAAGATAACCCCAAATGCTAGATCCCCGATCGTCCCAACTGGGCTCCACTACTGATCATCAGGAAACGAAACATAGTAACGACCACGTTCCTCGTCGAACTCCCACTTGAGCTCGGTTGCGTCATCCGCACTGGTATCGTCGGCACCTGCAACTGTTTTGGTAGAATCTGTGAGTCACGAGGACTCAGCAATCTCACACCCGCGAGATCAAGACTATTTACGCTTATAGGAAAGGATGGTGTAATGAGGTGGAGCTGCAGCAGGCACTAAGCATATGCGGTGGCTAACATACGCAAATGAGAGCGAGAAGAGAAGCAACGCAATGGTCGTGAAGCTAGAAATGATCAAGAAGTGATTCTGAAACTACTTACGTTCATGCATAACTCAAACCGTGTTCACTTCCCGGACTCCGCCGAGAAGAGACCATCACGGCTATACACACGGTTGATGTATTTTAATTAAGTCAAGTGTTAAGTTCTCTACAACCGGACATTAACAAATTCCCATCTGCCTCATAACCGCGGGCACGGCTTTCGAAAGATAATACCCTGCAGGGGTGTCCCAACTTAGCCCATCATAAGCTCTCACGGTCAACGAAGGAGAAACCTTCTCCCGGAAAGATCCGATCAGTCTCAGAATCCCGGTTTACAAGACATTTCGACAATGGTAAAACAAGACCAGCAAAGCCGCCCGATGTGCCGACAAATCCTGATAGGAGCTGTAGATATCTCGTTCTCAGGGCACACCGGATGAACACTACGTACAACTAGAACCAGTCCTCGAGTTTCCCCGAGGTGGCGCTGCAAGTGGCTCTAGTTTGGACCAGCACTCAAAGGAACATTGGCCCGGGGGTTTAAATAAAGATGACCCTCGGGCTCGCGAAAACCCGAGGGAAAAAGGCTTAGGTGGAAAATGATAAAACCAAGGTTGGGCCTTGCTGGAGGAGTTTTATTCAAGGCGAACTGTCAAGGGGGTCCCATAAATCACCCAACCGCGTAAGGAACGCAAACTCAAGGAACATAATACCGGTATGACGAAAACTAGGACGGCAAGAGTGGAACAAAACACCAGGCATAAGGCCGAGCCTTCCACCCTTTACCAAATATATAGATGCATTAATTAAATAAGAGCTATTGTGATATTCCAAAATATCCATGTTCCAACATGGAACCAACTTCAACTTCACCTGCAACTAGCAACGCTATAAGAAGGGCTGAGCAAAAGCGGTAACTTAGCCAAACAACGGTTTGCTAGGAAAGGATGGTTAGAGGCTTGGCATGGCAATATGGAGGCATGATATAGCAAGTGGTAGGTAGCGCAGCATAGCAATAGAATGAACAACTAGCAAAGCAAAGACAGAAGTGATTTCGAGGGTATGGTCATCTTGCCTGCAAGGTTCTTAGAGTTGTCGAAAGCTTGATCCTCGTAAGCGTACTCAACAGGTTCCTCGTTCACGAAATCGTCTCCCGGATCTACCCAAATCAAGAACACAAGCAAAGGAACCACAATCAAACACGGGAAATGCACAAGCAACATGATGCAAAACATGCATGATATGCAAGATATGATATGCGAGATATGATATGCGATGCATATGCGTGCTCCAGAAGAAAAATGATGAACAAGGAAGTAATTTGGCAAACCAAGTATGCCACTGGAAAGATGAGATGATTTTGGTCGAAATCGATATAAAGATCACCGGAAACGGATGCACGGTTTGCAAATGGCAAGCAAAACAAGAATGACACGAATCTGCGATTAACAGCATGATAGCACCTAGAATACATCTAGTAACTATTCTACAGCACCCCAATATAGCAACAAAGCATATGGCAGTAATCTACAGGAGATGCTTGACAAAATATGAACACTGAGCTACGGCTAGATCACACAATAACAGGTTCAAACAAGCATGGCAAAAGTGCAAAAGATATCAGGATAGCAGACTTGGAGAAAATACTGGACATGGCTGAAACAGCATCAGGTAGCAATGTTCAGAGCCAGCAAAACACATGATACAGGAACTTAACATAGCAAAACAAGGCACGGAATGAACCTACTAAATGCATATAACAAAAATTCCTTACAGACCATGAGCCAGAAAGGATCATAAGATATGATGGTACCCATGTAAACATAGCAAGTTTCGTTAAAAGGTTTCAGACTTGGCAGAAAACAGAGCATGGCAGAAACAGTATTATGAAGGCATGTTGGTGAGCTTGATTCACTCACCTAAAGAAATGCATGACAAAAAAAGCATACCTGCAGCAATATGGCATGTTAATGATGCTAACCATGGCAAGAGCAAATACATAGCATGTATGGATCAACTACAACAACCTTGGCAAAATTGAATAACATGTAAACAATCTGCCAGGAACATTTTATAGCAAACGTAGAGCAAGATTAAGACATGCTATGGCACTCCATAATTGCAAAAAGGGGCATAGATGGATAGAGCACAACTATATCTACAAAACATTTTTAATGAACATCATCAAAAGGAGCATGGATCTCTCTGTAGCCACATGGATACATGGCAACAAAATAACAACAGTCACAGACTTGGCAAAATTGTAAGTCCCTGAAAACAGAAACATCACGAAGCCTAGTTTGCATGCTTGTGCTAGTCACCACATAGATCACACAAATACATGGCATATACCTCTGTAAAGATGGCATGGCATAGATCAAAACACCAGTAGAGCTCATGCCCATAAGATGAACACATCAATTGCAACAAAAATAACAAATCACCAAGTTCTGATAATTAACAGCAGTAAACATCATATAGCATTCTTTCACCAGAGATTTGGGCATCAAGATGAACTTAAACGAGCATGGCACAATGGAACAAAATGAAGAGCATCTCGAGACAAACATTACAATATATTATATGCACAAATCGGAACAGTATGCAAGCAGTTATGATGCGATGAACAGAGTCACATATTGCAAACTCTTCGGGACTTGAGAGAATTTCGGGGGGGGGGGGAAGAAGTCAACCTTCTCGTTTAGATCTGGATCGGGCCGCTCGCCGGAGCTGCGACGGGAGGAGGGCGCCGGCGTGGAGAGGAAGGAGAGGGAGACGGCGGCGACCGGTGTGGGGCTCGGGGGAGACGGGGCCCGCCGGAGGAAGCCGGAGAGGGCGCGGGGAGGCGCCGGAGTCGGGGGCCGCGGCGGACGCGGGCGGCGTCGGCGACCTGTGGTGGACGGCGGGAGGCGGCGATGGTGGTGGGGCACGGGCGGAGGACGGGCGGCGAACCACGGGGGCGCACGGGCGGGGCGCACAGGTCCGCGGGGGCCGGCGAACGGGCCCGGCGGGCCGGCGGCGCGGGCGACGTACGTGCGACACGTAGCGCGGCGTGAGTGGGCGACGGCGGCGGCGGAATTTGTCTGGCGCCGGGCGGACGTGTCCGGCGCGCGGAGGGAGAGGGCTAGGGTTTCGGGACCCGGAATTTGGAGGAGGGGTGCACGTATTTATAGGTAGAGGGAGCTAGGAGAGTCCAAATGAGGCCCGGTTTTCGCCCACATGATCGTGATCGAACGACCAAGAGCATGGCGGGGACTTAGAGGGGTTATTGGGCTGTTTGGAGGGGGGTTTGCTGCAACACACAAAAGGACTTTGCGGTTACCCGGTTAACCGTTGGAGCACCAAACGACCTCCAAATGGAACGAAACTTGACAGGTGGTCTACCGGTGGTATACCAAGGCCACTTGGCAAGACTCGGTCCATTCCGAGAACATTCAACACCCGCTCACGAAAAGAAAACAAGAGGGGTGCGCCGGTGCACGTGGCAGTGTCGGATTGCAAAACGGACAACGGGGAAAATGCTCGGATGCATAAGACGAACACGTATGCAAATGAGATGCACATGATGACATGATGTGAGATGCATGACATGAACAAAATGCAAAACGAAAAACAAAACCCGACCACGAAGGGAATATCATAACACATAGCCGAAAATGGCACGAGTTGGAGTTACAAATATGGAAAGTGACATCCGGGGTGTTACACACTAGCTTCTTATAACGGTTTAAGTGATAATTTGTAAGTTGCCAGATCTCTGCCGATTTAATAGCATCTTGAATCGTCTTGTGTAGAATGTGCACCCAATCATGACTAAGACCGTCACATCATGCGACTGGGTCCTGTCCATCGTTACTGAGGCAATGCTGCAAGAGTATGTCAAGATTGGCTTCTTACCAGCAAAAACATCATTCACTGGCGTGCTCGAAAACCGGACGAAGTCAGACCTCAGCCGCAGGACGATTAAGTTATCGTTTTCACTAACCACATGAACCGGGGCTTCTAACCGCCCGGGTCAAAATTATTCCGCGATGTTCTGCATTTTATACAACTTCATCCTCAAGACATCAGACCCAATTCCGTTTCAAATATTTGCAATTTCCAAGTCTTCTGTGAAGTATACCTTCAAGAAGAACCTAGCATCGAACTTTTTAGAGAGTATTTTTACTTGAACCGCCAAAATGAATTCACTGACAGGCACAACCAGGAGCTTGGAGGGATATCAATTCTGCCACGCAGAGATGCCATTTTCCCTTATGCTCAGCTTCGAAGCCATCCCAAGGATTGGAATCAAACCTGGTTCTACTGCAAAGATACTTCTCCTGCTGATGAAAACCCCTTGCCAGGCTTTTGTGATCAACAGCTCAACCCTAAGCACTCTCTCCCCGACCGGCTTACCACTGCTGAACGGGCCAAACTTGCCCCTACCTTTTCAAAGGTTAGAGCATTGTTGGGCAATGGATTGACCGGGGTTGACCTAGTTTGATGCTTGGTAGCTTGGAGGATCATACCTTTAAGCCACCGGTCCGGTTTAATGTGCACATATATTGGCGACACCAAAGATCCACTGCGCTACAATTCAACACGTTTGTCTGATAAAGCCATCAATGATATTACCAAGACTCTTCTTAATGAAAGCTTGGAGAGCTGCAACAAAGTGGGGCTGAATCCCTTCTGCACACTCAACCCGGCACTGGATGTAAGTCGGCCCGGTTTATATACTTTACTTCATTATTCACAGAACTTGGAAAATCCCCAACTTTTATTGTAATTTTTGCAGGCTGGATCTGCCTTTTGGGATAAGAACCCTACCTCTAATTTGTGAAATCTGTTTGTCCACCACTTAGCAAAATTTTCACTGATAGATTTGAACCACCACAACTATCATGGCGGCTTATGACATAAACCGTGACCCACCATATAACATTAGGCCACTTTTAAGCCGCCATCATCCACCTCAACGTCAGTAATCCGGCAATATCCCTCCGGTTTAACCAGGCTGGCTTATTCATCCTCATGATTCAGTCCTCTGGTTTGACAACTGCATATTCTGAACTGTATCTCCATAGCCACTAGCTTTTTATAACGGTTTAAGTGATAATTTGTAAGTCGCCAGATCTCTGCCGGTTTAATAGCATCTTGAATCGCCTTGTGTAGGCTGTGCACCCAATCATGACTAAGACCGTCACATCATGCGACTGGGTCCTGTCCATCGTTACTGAGGCAATGCTGCAAGAGTATGTCAAGATTGGCTTCTTACCAGCAAAAAACATCATTCACTGGCGTGCTCGAAAACTGGACGAAGTCAGACCTCAGCCGCAGGACGATGAAGTTATCATTTTCAGTGACCACATGTACTGGGGCTTCTAACCGCCCGGGTCAAAATTATTCCGCGATGTTCTGCATTTTATACAACTTCATCCTCAAGACATCAGACCCAATTCCGTTTCAAATATTTGCAATTTCCAAGTTTTCTGTGAAGTATACCTTCAAGAAGAACCTAGCATCAAACTTTTTAGAGAGTATTTTTACTTTTACCGCCAAAATGAATTCACTGACAGGCACAACCAGGAGCTTGGAGGGATATCAATTCAGCGACGCAGAGATGCCATTTTCCCTTATGCTCAGCTTCGAAGCCATCCCAAGGATTGGAATCAAACCTGGTTCTACTGCAAAGATACTTCTCCTGCTGATGAAAACCCCTTGCCAGGCTTTTGTGATCAACAGCTCAACCCTAAGCACCCTCTCCCCGACTGGCTTACCACTGCTGAATGGGCCAAACTTGCCCCTACCTTTTCAAAGGTTAGAGCATTGTTGGGCAATGGATTGACCGGGGTTGACCTAGTTCGATGCTTGGTAGCTTGGAGGATCATACCTTTAAGCCACCGGTCCGGTTTAATGTGCACATATATTGGTGACACCAAAGATCCACTGCGGTACAATTCAACACGTTTGTCTGATAAAGCCATCAATGATATTACCAAGACTCTTCTTAATGAAAGCTTGGAGAGCTGCAACAAAGTGGGGCTGAATCCCTTCTGCACACTCAACCCGGCACCGGATGTAAGTCGGCCCGGTTTATATACTTTACTTCATTATTCACAGAACCTGGAAAATCCCCAACTTTTATTGTAATTTTTGCAGGCTGGATCTGTCTTTTGGGATAAGAACCCTAGCTTTAATTTGTGAAATCTGTTTGTCCACCACTTAGCAAAATTTTCACTGATAGATTTGAAGCACCACAACTATCATGGCGGCTTATGACATAAACCGTGACCCACCATATAACATTAGGCCCCGTTTAAGCCGCCATCATCCACCTCAAAGTCAATAATCCGGCAATATCCCTCCGGTTTAACCAGGCTGGCTTATTCATCCTCATGATTAAGTCCTCTGGTTTGACAACTGCATATTCTGAACTGTATCTCCATAGCCACTAGCTTTTTATAACGGTTTAAATGATAATTTGTAAGTCGCCAGATCTCTGCCGGTTTAATAGCATCTTGAATCGCCTTGTGTAGGCTGTGCACCCAATCATGACTAAGACTGTCACATCATGCGACTGGGTCCCGTCCATCATTACTGAGGCAATGTTGCAAGAGTATGTCAAGATTGGCTTCTTACCAGCAAAAAACATCCTTCATTGGCGTGCTCCAAAACCGGACAAAGTTAGACCTCAGCCGCAGGACGATGAAGTTATCGTTTTGACTGACCACATGAACCGGGGCTTCTCACCGCCTGGGTCAAAATTCTTCTGTGATGTTCTGCATTTTCTACAACTTCATCCTCAAGACATCAGACCCAATTCCGTTTCAAATATCTGCAATTTCCAAGTCTTCTGTGAAGTATACCTTCAAGAAGAACCTAGCGTTGAACTTTTAGAGAGTATTTTTAGTTGAACCGCCAAAATGAATTCACTGACGGGCCCAGCCAGGAGCTTGGAGGGATCTCAATTCAGCGACGCAGAGATGCCATTTTTCCTTATGCTCATCTTCCAAGCCATCCCAAGGATTGGAATCAAACCTGGTTCTACTGCAAAGATACTTCTCCTACTGATGAAAACCCCTTGCCAGGCTTTCGTGATCAACGGCTCAACCCTAAGCACCCTCTCTCCGACGGACTTACCACTACTGAACGGGCCAAACTTGCCCCTACCTTTTCAAAGGTTAGAGCATTGTTGGGCAATGGATTGACCGGGGTTGACATAGTTCGATGCTGGGTAGCTTGGAGGATCATACTTTTATGCCGCCGGCCCGGTTTAATGTGCACATATACTGGCGACACGAAAGATCCACTCTGCTGCAATTCAATGCGTTTGTCTGATAAAGCCATCAATGCTATGACCAAAACTCTTCTTAATGAAAGCTTGGAGAGCTGCAACAAAGTGGGGCTGAATCCCTTCTGCACACTCAAGCCGGCACCAGATGTAAGTCTGTCCGATTCATATACTTTACTTCATTATTCATAGAACCTAGAAATCCCCAACTTTTATTATAATTTTTGCAGGCTGGATCCGCCTTTTGGGATAAGAAATATGATGAAAAAGCCGCCAAGAATGCCAGGGCTAAGACCAAAGCCGTGAAGAAGAACAAAAAGAAATCCACTGCTTCTAATATGTTTAACTTGGATGAAGATGATGAGTCGGAGGTAGACCTTGATTCCCTTGGCTCTTTTTTCATCCATCTTATTGACACTCATTGCTATCAGGATGACACGGAAACCAGCCAGACGGGTGATGACGAGGTAACTATTATTTCATCTGACTCAGAGCCCTTGCCAAAACAGAAAATTCGACGAGTGATCCGGAAAGTTAGGTTTTCTAACCCTTTAGCTCACTTGGATCCCAACTTTATTTGGAAGCAACAATAGCATGAGAACCGGCGCAGAACCCGGACCAGTGGAGGCGGAGAGCTTTCCTCCGGTTTACCTAACACACCAGCCCCACGCAAACGCCGGAATGAGGTACTTCAAAATTCCAACTCTATTAATTCTAAAGCAGGTCTTATTCATCAAGCACTGAATCCTTCTGACTCAAATTTTCAGGGGACATCTCACTCTTTGTCTGGCGATTCATCTCAGACTCAGCTTCCGCCTTTCAAGACTGCCCCTGGGTACCAACTTTATCTATGCTTTTCAACATCTCTACACTCATACTGACTTTTTGAATCCTCTTGCAGTGGGAAAGCAAAGCCTAGCAAAAAGGCTAAAATAAACAAGCCAACAGAAGACCCCAAGACTCATGAACTGGAAAAACAAGCACCAATATCTGAGGCCTCCATGCAACAGCTGGAAGAACCTGCTGATGACCCGCCACCAAAAAATCCTGGTACCTCTGCTGATCATATAGTTGTCGATCCCTTGGGTGCTGAACCGCCAAGCCCAATCAAGCCTTCAGAACCAAACACTGAGGAAGTTCTGATCACTCGCACTGGTTTTCAAGAACCGGGGAATCCTGTTGCTCTAGCAAAACATTCTGCCAAGGAAGAATTGATCGAGAGGCGCAAGGTCAAATTTGACATGGCCAATTATTCTCATCTGAATAATAGCGAAATCCTCTCTGGCTATCTCAATCAAGTACACAACAGCCGTGATCTGGAGATTGACATGGTCAAGCACATGCATCAGAAACATGAGGTATCAATTTTCGCTAAGATATACTCCTTCAGCCCCCAAGTCTACCGAATATGATTAGAATAAAATATACTGTAGACTTGTTAGATAGGCTTTTAGCTATGCATCTGAATCAAGGGCCAGCTTAAACTTGTGAAGATAAGCCGGGACTTTCAAGAATCAACTTTGCACCTGTAGCCCCCGAGGGCCGGCTTAAACTATCAAGTTGAGCCGGGTCTTCAGTTAATATTGATCAATTTTGCACCTGTAGCCCCCAAGGACCGGTTGAATTCATATGGATAAACGGACTTATCATTGTCCCAAAAACTCTCATCTAGTCACCCTTGCAAACCGGGCTAATCTCTGTAAGATGATGAACCTGGGTCATCTACCATTGCATCATAAAATAAACTTTCATCCATTAGCCCCCAAGTGCCAAGTGCTATTGCTTGCAAAGGGCTTGGGACTTATCAATATGTACTGCTTCATAAAGAAACTTTCTACACCCATTATCCCCCAAGTTCCAAGTGCTATTTCTTGCAATGGGCTTGGGACTTATCAATATATATACTGCCTCATAACTATGCATATTTGTTTCGACCTTTTCTTTCA
Organism: Triticum aestivum; assembly: GCF_018294505.1. NCBI lineage: Eukaryota > Viridiplantae > Streptophyta > Magnoliopsida > Poales > Poaceae > Triticum > Triticum aestivum. The sequence continues at coordinate 309,767,226 of NC_057799.1, forward strand.
GGAAGCATCCAGTCAATTTCAATCTTAGTTGACAGATTTAAAACCCGGCTTGAAGCACAAGAAGCTGAAACCCGGAAGGCTGACTCCAAGTTCAAGTTTAGCTTGGATGAAAATGAAAAACTCAAAACTGAGTTTAATACTCAGAAGGCCGCCTGGGCTGAAGAGAAGGCTGCCCTGATCCAGAGGGCTGAAAAAGCTGAGGCATCATTAGAGGAGGTCACCACAGAACTTACTGGCTTGAAGCATCATATCAATCAGATGACCTTTGCTAGTTTTGGTAAGATCTTTTATATTGTAATGAATTTCCACTCTCCATGTTATAAGCCGTCTGGTGACTTAATCATAATGCATCATGCAGGTTCTAGAAGCAGCAATCTTGGGAATGAAATGCTAATAAAGCTCAAGGCGGTTTACACACTAGTAGAACAACTATACACTGGAGCTCAGCGCATGATAGCCACCAGCTCCCCAAGCAAGCAAGCACCATCTCTTCTCAGCAATGTCTTAAGCCAACTTTCTATCCTGCCTGCCAGAATTGAAGAGAACAAACGGTCAGCTGCTAGAGCCGGTGCCATTACGGCTTTAAGCCGGGCGAAGGCATGGCAGTCAGAATTAGACCCATCCGAGCTAGCCACTGGCTGCCCCAGTTTAAAAGAGGACAGGTATCCTTTTGACAAGAAAGATTTTGCTGCGTGTGTGAAGGAGATGCGTCCATTGGCGAGCCTGCTTGTTGAAGAAACAGATCTGTCCAAATATCTAGCGGCTTATACCGCAGAGAACCAGAAAATGCCCACGTCGGCTTACAAAATTGCAGACCTTATCCCTCCAATTCGTAAGCACACTTTTGCCCCTGAAATCGATCCGTCTAAGCTTATCGATGATGAAGCTGAATTTCAAGCCTTGACTGCCATCAATTGGTCATCGCCTGACTTCCAAACAGTGGAGGGAGAAGAAGAACCGGCACGGGATGACCCGGAAGCTTCAAGCCGCCAAGACCAGGAGAACTAATCCGGTGGACGGTTCATAACTTGCATCATCAGGCATTGCTTGAAAAAGCACTTATTCATTTTGTTGGAAATATGCCCTAGAGGCAATAATAAAATGGTTATTATTATATTTCCTTGATCATGATAATTGTCTATTGTTCATGCTATAATTGTATTGACTGGAAACCGTAATACATGTGTGAATACATAGACCACAACATGTCCCTAGTAAGCCTCTAGTTGACTAGCTCGTTGATCAATAGATGGTTACGGTTTCCTGACCATGGACATTGGATGTCGTTGATAACGGGATCACATCATTAGGAGAATGATGTGATGGACAAGACCCAATCCTAAGCATAGCACAAGATCGTGCGGTTCGTCTGCTAAAGCTTTTCTAATGTCAAGTATCATTTCCTTAGACCATGAGATTGTGCAACTCCCGGATACTGTAGGAATGCTTTGGGTGTGCCAAACGTCACAACGTAACTGGGTGGCTATAAAGGTGCACTACGGGTATCTCCGAAAGTGTCTGTTGGGTTGGCACGAATCGAGACTGGGATTTGTCACTCCGTGTGACAAAGAGGTATCTCTGGGCCCACTCGGTAGGACATCATCATAATGAGCTCAAATGTGGCCAAGGAGTTGATCACGGGATGATGTGTTACGAACGAGTAAAGAGACTTGCCGGTAACGAGATTGAACAAGGTATAGGGATACCGACGATCGAATCTCGGGCAAGTATCATACCGGTAGACAAAGGGAATTGTATACAGGATTGATTGAATCCCCAACATCGTGGTTCATCCAATGATATCATCGTGGAACATGTGTGAGCCAACATGGGTATCCAGATCCCGCTGTTGGTTATTGGCCGGAGAGCTGTCTCGGTCATGTCTGCGTGATTCCCGAACCCGTAGGGTCTACATACTTAAGGTTCGGTGACGCTAGAGTTGTTATTGGAATTAGTGTACAGTTAACGAATGTTGTTAGGAGTACCGGGTGAGATCCTGGACGTCACGAGGAGTTCCGGAATGGTCCGGAGGTAAAGATTTATATATGGGAAGTCCTATTTTGGCAACCGGAAAATGTTCGGGATTTTATGTATTGTACCGGGAAGGTTCTAGAAGGTTCCGGTGTGGGGCCCACCTGCATGGGGGACCCACATGAATGTGGGTAGTGGGGGCAAGGCCCCACACCCCTGGTCAAGGCGCACCAAGATCCCCCCTTAGAAGGAATAAGATCATATCCCGAAGGGATAAGATCAAAATCCCTAAGAAGGGGGATAACAATCGGCGGGGAAGGGAAATGATGGGATTTCTTTCCCCCACCTTTGCCAACGCCCCAATGGACGTGGAGGGCAAGAAACCGGCCCCCTCCACCCCTATATATAGTGGGGAGGCGCATGGGAGCCGCACCCCTTCCCCTCGCGCAGCCCTCTCCCTCCCCAACACCTCCTCCTCCTCCGTAGTGCTTGGCGAAGCCCTGCCGGAGAACTGCAAGCTCCACCACCACGCCGTCGTGCTGCCGGTGCTCTCCCTCAACTTCTCCTCTCCCCTTGCTGGATCAACAAGGAGGAGACGTCCCCGGGCTGTACGTATGTTGAACATGGAGGGTCCGTTGTTCGGCGCTTAGATCGGAATCAACCGCGATCTGAATCGCTGTGAGTGCGACTCCTTCATCCGCGTTCTTGTAACGCTTCCGCATCACCATCTTCAAGGGTATGAAGATGCACTACCCTCTCTCTCTCGTTGCTAGTCTCTCCATAGATTGATCTTGGTGATGCGTAGATTTTTTTTTTAATTTCTGCAATGATCCCCAACACATTTGGCCTCACGGAGCCATGTAATAGGCTAGTTAAACACTGATCTTCCGTGCCATCATGCACGTTTTGTTTGCATAACACTGCTGATCCGTCATTTGAAGATCTGCCACTTACGCTCATGACATTATCAATTATGCAGACCATACTTATTGTGTCTTCCTGCTCATCAAACAGATAACAAGTGCCCTGGCGGTTTACCCCAGGGTGGGTCACAATACCCCATATAAAAACCACTGATGACTAAATAGTCCATAACCAGGGCCATTTTATCGAAACCTCAGATAATCATAACAAAATAAATATCATACCTATGATATTTATGCACATTGCCGGCTTATCATGCCAGTAAGGGTAACAGCCCTAAAGACAGAGCACAACGCCTTGTTCAATTTATTCATGTCGCCGGCTTATCACGCTATATGCAGCAAGGGGTAATATCCCAAAGCATAGAGCCAGAACTCGAAGCACAAAAATCATCATATACTGGCGACTTAAAGTCCAAAGCCAGGACGGGTTAATAAACTCCGGATAGATTCATATATGATCCATAAGGCATCATGGCCCTAATCAGTTTTCAACCATGTATAAACATGGCATAAAAGATGAAACTCAAAAAGTGTTCAAATCAAATATAAATCAGAAAAAGAAACAAGGCGTTCATAGGCTGCCAAGCCTCCAGTTCAAGCGTTATTCAAGGGCCACGCAGCCACTGAGTTAAACCTTAATTCAAACCTCGTAAGCCGGACCTCACATGACCAATCGCCGTTTTAACTTTGACAAATTCAGGGTCTTGAAAAGATTTATTGTCAAGTGTACAATGAGTCATTCCAGGATTACCTGGTCGGAGTGGCAGGCAAAATAAAAGGCAGGATAACCCAGATTTTTTGGTGAATACACCTGGCGTCCAAGCCTATTACAAGGGTCATTTAAGCTCTGTTCAGTAACAAGAAGCCCCCAAGTAATATTTCATTCCAAGCTTATAAGCCGGATCAGTAGGGTGGTCATCGCTATGCTCAATGAGCAGGAAGCCCCCAAGTATGTCTTAATCATGGCGTACAAGCCGGATCAAGAGGGTAATCATAGCTATGCTCAATAAGAAGGAAGCCCCCAAGTGATTGTATGAATGCTCCCTGACCAAGTTTGCGTACTCGTCAGGGTTGAGTTGAGGGGGCAGCCCCTGCGCTAATTGGGCTCGAGGTGGCTATACGCGAAAAAATACAAATTAGAGTCACTTGCTGATTTCTTCCAATTGTTGTAGTGTAGTATTGTGGTTTTTCAGTAAAGACCCCGACCTATAAATATTCACAGCCCGGCTCATACAGGCGGACAATATTCACCCAGAGCCCCGTTACGACCGCCCACTTGTTTCGGGCAAGAATGAATGGGACTGATCGACTCGAGTTACCGAGCGACCTCCACTATTCGACTCGAGCTTTCGCTTATGCTTTTCTCTTGTTTTGATTTATTAGCTTTTTAGGGAAGACAATAAAGACTCATATTCTCATAAATGAAATGGCAGAGGCCCTGAATTATCAGGGATGCCGGCTTTATTATATTCATCATAATATATACATTGACAAAATATGTACATCACAAGAGCCGGTGGCTCAGGTGTAATAAGGCCGAATATGAGCAATATTCCACGGTCGGCGGGTCTCCTCCTCCGACATGCGTGAGTCCTTGTGGTCTCGAACATCGATAAGGTAGTATGATCCGTTGTTCAAATTTTTGGTGACCACAAAGGGTCCTTCCCAAGGTGGGGATAGCTTGTGCATGTCAGTTTGATCCTGGATGAGCCGGAGCACCAAATCTACTTCTTGAAAGGTCCTGGTTTTAACCCAGCGGCTATGATAACGAGGCAGGTCCTGCTGGTAAATCGCTGAACGAGCCGTCGCACGGCCACGCTCCTCATCCAACAGGTCAAGAGCATCCTGACGTGCTTTCTCATTATCAGCTTCAACATAAGCCGCCACACGAGGAGAATCGTCACGGATGTCACTAGGGAGAACCGCCTCTGCTCCATAAACCATGAAGAAAGGTGTGTAACCCGTAGATCTGTTGGGGGTAGTATTGATACTCCATAACACTGAGGGCAGTTCCTCCACCCAACAACCTGGCGTCCTCTGCAAAAGGGACCATAAGCCGGGCCTTGATGCCTTTCAAAAATTCTTGATTGGCTCTTTCAGCTTGACCATTGGACTGGGGGTGAGCCACTGATGATACATCAAGTCGAATATGCTCTCGTTGACATAATTCTTTCATAGCACCCTTGGACAGGTTAGTGCCATTATCAGTTATAATACTATGGGGATAACCAAAACGGAAGATCGCCTTTTTGATGAATTGAACCGCTGTCGCCGCGTCACACTTACTGACCGGCTCTGCCTCAACCCACTTTGTAAATTTGTCAACCGCCACCAGAAGGTGGGTATTTTTATCCTTGGACCGTTTGAAAGGTCCAACCATATCAAGCCCCCAGACCGCAAACAGCCAAGTTATTGGAATCATCCTCAATTCTTGAGCCGGCACATGAGCTCTTCGAGAAAATTTCTGACAACCATCACATTTACTGACCAAATCCTCCGCATCAGCGTGAGCCGTTAGCCAATAAAACGCATGACAAAAAGCCTTGGCTACGAGAGACTTAGAACCGACATGAAGACCACAATCTCCTTGATGAATCTCTCATAAAATCTCTCGGCCCTCCTCAGGAGAAACACGACGTTGAAACACCCTGTGACACTGCAGCGGTGCAATTCTCCATTGACAATAGTCATTGACTTAGACCGCCGGGTTATCTGCCTAGCCAATGTTTCATCTTAAGGTAACTCACCCCGAGTCATATAATCCAAATATGGAACTGTCCAATTAGGAAGAGCATGAAGAGCCACCACCAATTGTGCCTCCGGGTCAGGAATAGCAACATCTTCCTTTGTAGGCAATTTGACTGAAGGGTTATCCAGAATATCAAGGAATACATTAGGTGGCACCGGCTTCCGCTGGGACCCTAACCGGATCAAAGCATCAGCCGCCTCATTTTTCCTGCGATCAACATGTTCCACTTGATAACCTTTGAAATGACGAGCAATAGCATCAACCTCGCGGCGATAAGCCGCCATGAGTGGGTCTTTAGAATCCCAAGTGCCTGAAACTTGCTGAGCCACCAGATCCGAGTCACCAAAACACCTCACCCGGCTTAGATTCATCTCTTTTGCCATCCGAAGACCATGGAGTAAGGCTTCATACTCAGCTGCATTGTTAGTACAAGGGAACATCAACCTTAAAACATAACAAAATTTATCACCTCATGGGGAAGTCAAAATAACTCCAGCCCCCGAGCCTTCCAACTGCCTGGACCCATCAAAGTGAATAGTCCAATATGTGCTATCAGGCCTCTCCTGAGGCATCTACATCTCTGTCCAATCATTGATGAAATCCACAAGTGCTTGAGACTTGATGGTTGTGCGAGGCATATACTTCAAACCATGGGGTCCAAGCTCAATGGCCCACTTGGCTACCCGACCTGTGGCTTCTCTGATTTGAATAATATCCCCTAAAGGAGCAGAACTAACCATAGTGATGGGATGACCCCAAAAATATTGCTTGAGCTTTCGACTAGCCATGAACACCCCATATACCAGCTTCTGCCAATGCGGATACCTCCGCTTGGACTCAATGAGCGCATCACTGATGTAATAAACCGGCCGATGGACCGGATATTCCTTGCCCGATTCCTTCCTTTCCACCACAGTTGCCACACTGACAGCTCAGCTATTGGCAGCCACATATAACAACAAGGGCTCTTTATCAATGGGAGCAGCAAGAACCGGCGGTTCAGCAAACTATTTTTTCAAGGCTTCAAACGCCTGTTCAGTAGCATCACTCCAGACAAAGTGATCCGTTTTCTTCATCATCTGGTATAGAGGGATAGATTTTTCTCCCAACCAGCTTATGAACCGGCTTAAGTCCGCAATACGACCTGCCGGACGCTGAACATCATTGATACATGCCGGTTTAGCCAAGGAAGTAATAGGCTTGATCTTTTCCGGGTTAGCTTCAATGCCTCTTTCAGAGACCAGAAAACCTAAGAGCTTGCCTGCGGGCAGACTGAAGACACATTTGGCCGGGTTAAGCATCATCTTGTGGACCCAGAGATTGTCAAAGGTCTCTTTCAAATCATCAATCAAGGTCTCTTTCTTCCTTGATTTCACCACAATATAATCCACATAAGCATGAACATTGCGCCCAATCTGACCATGAAGGCAATTCTGCACACACCGCTGGTAAGTCGCCTGGGCACTCTTGAGCCCAAAAGGCATAGACACATAACAACAGGCTCCAAAAGGAGTGATGAAAGTTGTCTTCTCCTGGCCCTTAACTACCATTTTGATCTGATGATACCCAGAATAAGCATCCAAAAAACTCAAACGCTCACAACCCGTCGTAGCATCAATAATCTGATCAATACGGGGGAGAGCAAAAGGATTAGTCGGGCAGGCCTTATTAAGGTCTGTATAATCCACGCACATGCGCCAAGTGCCATTCTTCTTAAGTACCAGCACTGGGTTAGCTAACCATTCAGGATGAAAAACTTCAACAATGAACCCAGCTGCCAAGAGCCGGGCCACTTCTTCGCCAATTGGCTTACGCCTCTCTTCATTAAAGCGACAAAGGAATTGCTTGACCGGTTTAAACTTCGGATCAATATTGAGAGTGTTCTCAGCGAGTTCCCTCGGTACACCGGGCATGTCTGAAGGCTTCCATGCAAAGATATCCCGGCTCTCACGGATGAACTCGACGAGCGCGCTTTCCTATTTCTGATCCAGATTAGCACTGATACTGAACTGCTTGGATGAATTGCCAGGAACAAAGTCAACCAGCTTGGTGTCAGCTGATTTAAATTTCAACAGGGGGTCATGCTCTATGGTCGGCTTCTTCAAAGACGTATCCGTTGGGTCAACATTATCATTGTAAAATTTCAACTGTTCTGTTGCACAGACAGACTCAGCATAAGCAGCATCGCCTTCTTCACACTCCAAAGCTATCTTCCGACTCCCATGCACTGTGATGGTACCCTTCTGACCCGGCATCTTAAGCTGCAAATAAACATAACAAGGCCTTGCCATGAACTTAGCATAAGCCGGCCGCCCAAACAGAGCATGATAAGGGATCTTGATTTTAACCACCTCAAAAGTCAACGTGTCAGACCTGGAATCATGATCATCACCAAAAGCCACCTCCAAAGATATTTTGCCCACTGGATACACCGACTTACCAGGCACCACGCCATGAAAAACAGTGTTCGACGGCTTAAGATCTTTGTCAGTCAAGCTCATGCGACGAAAAGTTTCATAGTAAAGAATATTGATGCTGCTACCCCCATACATGAGTACCTTAGTAAATCTGTACCCTCCAACCTGAGGCGCCACCACCAGAGCCAAGTGGCCCAGATTATCAACCTGGGGCGGGTGATCCTTACGGCTCCAAAGAATAGGATGTTCAGACCATGCAAGTAATGGGGAATCGCCGGCTCAACTGCATTCACTGCCCTTTTATGGAGCTTCTGATCCCGCTTACACAAACTCGTGGTGAAGACGTGGTACTTGTCGGATCTCGGGTTCCGGCAAAACCCTTAAGGTTCGAACACCGGGGTGCGCGCGAAGATCTCTCCCTCACAGATCACGCCCTCACATGCTTCGCGATCTCTAGGCTAGCTCAACGAACTCTTAACACAAGGGACACACGATTTATACTGGTTCGGGCCACCATTGTGGTGTAATACCCTACTCCAGTGTGTGGTGGGGGATTGCCTCTTGGGCTTGGGATGAACAGTACAAGGGGAAGAACAACCTCCTGAGGCGAGGTGTTCTTGTGCTTGGTGAACTTGTGTGGGTGAGGATTACTCAAGATGAGATGCCTCCTACTATGGTGGCTAGTCCTATTTATAGAGGCCTTGGTCCTCTTCCAAATATTGAGCGGGAAGGGAGCCAACAACGACCAATTTGAAAGGGGACAGCTAGTACAACTTATCCTGACAAAAGTAGTCTTCGCCTGCCAAAGGCTCTGGTGGTGACGCCGTCTTGCGCTCCACTGTGACCTCCGTCCTGCCGTCCTGCTGGTCTTGGTCTCGTTGCACCGATATGGAAACCTTTGCCTGATGCCTTGGAACTCCTCGCCTGCACTTGCCTCCTTAGCACCAAACAGGAAACAAGGACACTATGCACACTGGCGCCCGCCTGGCGACCGCCTGGCTTCGGTCGTAATGGCTCACGTCATGAGAACCTCGCGAGGTTTTCCTTGCCTTGATCTCTCCGCCCCTCGCGAGCCAGCCTGGTGAGGCCGCTCCTGAGGAGGTCTTGTGTCGTCCGCCTCGCGAGGCTTGGCCCCTCGCGAGGGTCTTGAAAGCTTGTTGGTGAAGATGGGCCATACGGGCCCGCTCGTAGAACCACGCCGTGGGCCGCAGGTAGGCAAGTCTGGGGACCCCCGTTCGCAGAACGCCGACAGTAGCCCCCGGGCCCAAGGAGCGTTCGGACTTGGTTTCGAGGCAAAGCCAAAGGGCAAGTGCGGAGCGCCGCGGGCCCCAATAGTCTGCGGCCTTGGTCGACGCGTGGCGGTTGATTGGACGTGGGCATCTCCGCTTCCCCACGCTGCCACGACAACTGCCCGACTTGACAAGTCCCTGCGACATGCAAGGAAAAATCATCATTACATGTGATCATGGGGGGTGCTGGTTGGCCTTCTCCTGCTATAAATGGGGAGGGGGCAGAGCCCCCGTCGCCCATCTCTTCCCATTCCGCTCACTTCTTCCCCCTTGCTCCATTGCCAGCAGCGACACCAATGGCGCCGTCGAAGAGGTTCTCCGCCGCGGAGAAGGGGAAGGCCCCTCGCGAAGGTCCCGGCTCTCCGATGCGCAAGCATGGACGTGGCCGTCCGCGCAAGCACAACGCGACCACCGCCGCGCCCCCCCGCGGCCGCGGCGGTGTTGCTTCGCGTGGCAGGGGTCGCGCCGGTCACGGCAGCCCTGTTGATGAAGGGAGACGCGCCGTGGTCGCACGGCCTCCTCGGCCGCGCTTCCACTCGGCGGAGGTGCTGACGGAGTTCATCGTCTAGTCGGAGGACCCGGCCGGCAACTGGCTTCAGCTTCCGTGCTTCTTCTTCGACGAGCTGCTGGCCGCAGGTCCATGCGGGCTCTGGCTACAGGCGGATGACTGCTGCAGCAGGGCTTCCTGGGTCGCGGTTGAGGTCTCTATCGCGGGCAACATAGCCCTAGCCCGTGGCTGGCAGATGTTTGCCCGTGCGCACGGCCTGGGCAGGCAGTGCACCCTTCATTTCAAGTACGACGGTGATGCGACCCTCTACGTGAGGGTGTTTGGGAAGATGGTCGCCACGCCGGATGCTGCCCCGAGGTCAACGATGGCGACGAGGTGCTCGGCCTTGGCGATGGTCGTGACGAGGATGAGGGCGAACCCGCCCTTGGCACCAACCGCGTCTCGTCCAGCTATGGCGGCTCTTTCCCCGGCGACAGCTCCAGCAGCGGTGGTTACGACCAGCCGCTGCGCCGCCGCGCTCGCTTCGAAGGTGGCACTGGGTCGTCTCGTCGTCGCGCCCCTGTGAAGCACGAGGAGGGGTCTGGCTGAGCTCGGGTCAGCACCAAGATCCCGCCTTCGCGGTCCACCACAGGGGCACGCACCGCTTTTATCTTGTTCTTGCTTTCCTTCCTGTATTGAGAAAGAAACCAGTATGGGGCCCCGGAGGGGCGTGCAACGAACTATGATTTCCCAGTTATTATGCTATGTTCATTGTCCCTGTGCTGTGTCGCAACATCGTTGTTTTATGTAAGGATAACTTAGCTTGACGTGCTTGGAGCAGTCTCCTCTCCACGAGGTGCTCGCTTCCTGGTGCCTGTCGAGGCCCCCTTGGCCTGGTAGGCGCTTAGGAACTGTAGAAAAAACTCGTTAGGAGGCTTAACATTTTCCCAAGACTTGGTCGCAGGCGCCGCTGGCCTTGACCCTGCGCTTTGTATCATGGTACCTGTGGGGCACGGATTAGAAGAAGTGCTCCAGCTTGTGGGCTCGAACAAGGGTGGCTCACGAAAAGCAGACGAAAGGGAGAACAATAAAAAACGCTCACGAGGGAAGGAAAAACGTTCACGAGGGCACCCGTGCAGCCCCCTCGCGAGGAATGCAAGAGAAAGTACAGGCCAAGCCGAAGATGGAAACAGAGGCAGAAGGCAACGGAACCAAATCAGCCGAGAACACCAGAAGCAAACTTCCATTAAAGAGGGGCGAGCCAACTGCGGAAAGCAAATGAAAAGCCGCGTCCGGCACCTAGTCTAGTCTTCAAGTCTTCTCACCAGCGCGGAGCTAAGTGCTGCCACTAAGACGTGGGAGGGAGCCCCCGAGGCACGAGGGCGGCACTCCTGAGACTCTAGGGCATGTACAGCCCCACTCGTTATTACGTGAGAGTGTCATGAGCGACCTTCACAGGCACTGGGCCTTCTTCACAGGCGCTGGGCCTTTCTTCATGGGTAGAACTTCCGGAGGTGTTGGATGTTCCAGGCGTTCTGGATGGGTACCCTGTCCTGTGTCTCCAGGCGCGCGGCGCCAGGCCTAGAGACATGGACGGCCTTGAACGGGGCCTCCCACATGGGTGAGAGCTTATGCAGCCCTTCCCTAGAGAGGTCCCGCCTCAGGATGAGGTCACCCACCTCGAGCGTCCTGGGGCGGATGTTGCGGCAGTGGTACCGCCGCAGCGCCTGCTGATACCTTGCCGCCCGCAGTGCAGCTTCGCGGCGGCGTTCCTCCCCCAGCACAAGGTCCATCCCCCACGTGGCGTCCTGCTGCGTTTCATCAAATTCCAGGACCCGTGCAGAGCGATGCTTGACCTCGTGAGGGAGGACCGCTTCTGCTCCATAAACGAGGAAGAACGGGGTCTTGCCCGTTGGCTTGGTGGCGGTGGTGCGGATGGACCACATTATGGACTGGAGCTCGTCATACCAGCCCCTGCCATAGGCCTCGAGCTTCTTCTTGAAGGTCCTAGTCTTGAGGCCCCTCAGGACGTCTGCGTTGGGGCGTTTGGCCTGTCCATTGCTCCTGGGGTGCGCCACCAAAGCGTAGCAGATCTGCGTTCCAAGGTTAGCACAATATGTCCTAAAGAGATTACTAGTGAACTGCGAGCCGTTATTTGTGATGATGCGGTTGAGGACCCCAAAATGGCTCACGAGACCCTTGATGAACTTGACCGCGGAGCCAGCTGGGATGGTGCGGACGGCTTCTACCTCCGCCCACTTGGTGAACTTGTCGATTGCGACATAGAGGTAGCGGTAGCCCCCGGGCGCTCGAGGGAATGGACCCAAGATATCCAGCCCACAGACCGCGAACGGCCATGTGAGTGGGATGGTCTGGAGGCCCTGAGCCGGCTAATGAATCTGCTTGGCGTGGAACTGGCAGGCCTCGCAGGACTTCACCAGTTCAGTCACGTCGTTGAGTGCTGTGGGCCAGTAGAATCCACTGTGAAACACCTTGCCGCCGAGGTTTCGTGACGACGAGTGGTACCCGCAGTCCCCGCCGTGTATGCCGGCCAGCAGCTCTCTTCCTTGCTCCCTGGAGATGCAACATAGGGAAATGTCATTTGGCCGCTTCCTGTATAACTCACCGTCCCAAATGCAATATGTCGTGGCTTGTCGGGCCACACGCTCCATGTCTTCCTCCTCTTCCGGCAGCGTCCCTTGCGTCAGGTATTCCTTGAATTCCTTGATCCAACATCCCTCCTGAGGTTCGAGCGCCAAGAGCAAGCACGCTCCCGAGGTCGGGCCGCAGGCCGGGGCTCCTGAGGCAGGTGGTTGAGGGAGCTCCTCGCGAGACAACACTGTCCTTGAGAGCGGTGGCGTTGCTGATGGCTTGAAGATCCGCTCCTCAAAGACGCCAGGCTCTTGGGGTAGCCGCTTGGATGCTCTTCTGGCGACGTCATCAGCTTCCTTGTTGGTGCCACGGGGCACATGCTGCAACTCCAGACCCGAGAACTGCTTCTCCATCTTGCGCACCTCCGCGAGGTATGCCTCCATGTGCTCGTCCTTTGGCTCATAAACCTTGTTGGAGGAGTTGACGAGGAGCTACGAGTCGCCCTTGATGGTGAGACGCCTCACCCCCAGTGCCACCGCAGCCCTGAGGCTAGCTATGAGGCCTTCGTACTCTGCTATGTTGTTGGAGACCTTGTCTCCCTCCTGGAAGCAGAGCTGCACGGCGTAGTAGAGCTTGTCCTGGGTGGGCGAGATGAGCACCGCTCCAGCCCCCGCACCCTGGCGTGACAATGCGCCGTCGAAGTACATGACCCAACCATCCGGCGCTTCGCTTCCTGAAGATAGGGATTGGTCCTCACCTGCTTCAAGTTCTGGGGCGTCGGTCCATTCAGCCACAAAGTCTGCGAGCGCGGCCCCCTTGATGATCTTGGTTGTGCTGAACTCCAAGTCAAACGCTTGTAGCTCGATGTTCCATTCAGTGACTCGCCCGGCAGCATTGGGGCTCCTGAGCACTCTTTCCAGTGGGTAAGCTGAGACGACCTTGATGGGGTGACCCTGGAAGTAGTGGCGCAGCTTGCGCGAGGCCACCATGAGCGCGAGCAGGATCTTCTGAGGCATGGGGTACCGTGCCCTCGCATCCCGCAGCACTGTGCTGACGAAGTACGCCGGGTACTCGACGAGGGCGGGAGAGCTGACGAAGTCTTCTGCTTCCGGGAGCTGAGGTGTCTCTGCGAGGGCTTTGGCTTCAGGGGCTTGGTGGTCTGCTAAAGCAGCAGCTACTTCAGGAGCTTCGCCTTGGTGTCGCGCCGCTTCGTCCGACCTGGTGGTTCCCCCTGGCGGGCCCTTGATCTGGCGCTTTTCTCTGAGGGCCACCAGCGCTGCGTTGTCGGAGTGGGGTGTGGCAGACAGGTAGGGCACCAAGGACTCGAGGGGTCAAGGCACCACCATCACTGGCGGGCTGGTCAGGTATCTCTTGAGGTCTTGAAATTCTTGGTCGGCTTCCGGAGTCCACTCGAATGGGCCCTTTTTCTTCATCAACTTGAAGAACGATAGGGCACGCTCTCCCACCTTGGAGATAAAGCGGCCCAACGCAGTCACACGACCAGTAAGCCTCTGCATCTCCTTGAGGGTCTGCGGTGGGCTCATGTCTTCGATTGCCTTGACCTTCTCTGGGTTCGCCCTGATCCCTCTGTGGGATACGAGGAAACCCAGCAGCTTGCCGGAAGGGACACCGAACACGCACTTCTCCGGGTTGAGCCGTAAGTTCACCTGGAGTAGGCTTGCGAAAGTCTCCTCCAGATCTTGGATCAAGGTTCTCGCCTCCCGAGACTTCACCACGATGTCGTCGACGTAGGCCTCCACGTTTCTCCCGAGCTGCCCCCCAAAGGGGATGTGCATCAGCCGCTGAAAGGTCGCGCCCGCGTTGCGCAGTCCGAAAGGCATGCAAGTATAGCAGTACACCCCACACGGGGTCAGAAGGTGGTCTTCTCCACATCTTCTACCGCCATCTTGATCTGGTGGTAGCCCGAGAACGCATCTAGGAAGCACAGAAAATCGCACCCTGCGGTGGAGTCGACGATCTGGTCGATGCATGGAAGCGGGAATGGATCTTGGGGGCAGGCTTTGTTGAGGTTGGTGAAGTCGGCGCACATGCGCTCCTTCCCGCCTTTCTTCGGCACAACAACGGGGTTTTTCCTGCCACTCGGGGTACCAAACTTCGCGAATGGCACCCGCCACCTCCAGCTTGCGGGTTTCTTGGACGATGAAGGCCTGCTTCTCCGTGGACAGTCGTCTCGCCCGCTACTTCATAGGGCGTATGTTGGGGCACCCCCTTAAGTGATGCTGAATCACCTCTCTCGGGACCCCCACCAGCTGCTTGGGTTCCCATGCAAATATCTCCTTGTTTGCACGCAAGAACTTCACCAACGCTTCCTCTTGGTCAGGCTCGAGGTCGGCACCTATGCTAAAGGTGGCTCCTGAGGACCCGTTCTCATCGACGGGCACCTGCTTGGTTTCTACCTTGTCTTGGGTGAACAACTGCTTCTTCTTGGTTGGTGCGGCTCCCTTGGCCTCGGAAGCGCCTGCGCCGGCGGGCTGCACCACCGCGGAAGTCTTGAAAGAAAGCTTGAGCGCCAGCAGAGCCTCCTTGGTGTCCCCCTTGACGGTGAGGACGCCCTTGCTCCCAGGCATCTTCATGAGGTTGTAAGCCAGATGGGTTGCTGCCATAAACTGGGCCAGAGCTGGGTACCCGAGGATGGCGTTGTATGGGAGGCTAATGCGGGCGATGTCGAAGTTGACCTGCTCGGTGCGGTAATTGTCGCGCGTGCCGAAGGTGACAGGAAGGCGGATCTGCCCCAGGGAGTGGGCGGTGTCGCTGCCAACTCCTGAGAAGGGCTTGCTGAGGCGGAGCCGCTCGAGTGGTACGTGTGTCGGTGTCAAAACCGGCGGATCTTGGGTAGGGGGTCCCGAACTATGCGTCTAGGATCGATGGTAACAGGAGACGGGGGAAACGATGTTTACCCAGGTTCGGGCCCTCTCTATGGAGGTAATACCCTACTTCCTGCTTGATTGATCTTGATGAATATGAGTGTTACAAGAGTTGATGTACCACGAGATCGTAATGGCTAAACCCTAGAAGTCTAGCCTATGTGAATATGGTAATGAGTCTCCCTTTTATCCGGACTACACTCTCCGGTTTATATAGACACCGAAGAGATCTAGGGTTACATGGGGTCAGCTCATAAGAAGGATTCTTCATAGTTAGTCGCCTAGCTTGCCTTCCATGCCAAGGAGAGTCCAATCCAGACCCGGCTATAGTCCTCGGCCTTCACATCTTCACGGCCCATCAGTCCGGCCCAATGAATAACAGGCGGACGTCCGAGGACCCTTAGTCCAGGACTCCCTCAGTAGCCCCTGAACCCGGCTTCAATGACGAGGAGTCCGGCGCGCAGATTGTCTTCGGCATTGCAAGGCAGGTTCCCTCCTTCTGAACTCCAGAATAGTCTTCGGATGCTATGATTGTATATGGACCTGTTACACACACCACAGACAACCGCAGAGAGAGTATATATTTTTACATGAGTTCCATCCGCTGACAGCTTTCTCCAACGTAACATCACGTCTGTCCGGTCATAATTTTGAACCGTTTTTCGTCTACCATCCCACGTTTCAAGACGTGGTTGTTATTGGCGTGTCTTACCGAAGCAGAGATCGTGTCCCCTTATTGCGGGATTCTCATCAATGCGGGCATGGGTAACCCAACCGTGCCGTTTATACAGCCCTTGGGAATAGGCGAATCTTAAGGCGAGCGAGGAGGCATTTAATATATGCTGCCTTTATAAGGGGATAAGGATTCCCTCTTCATCTTCTCACGCTCTCTCTCTCCGCCTTTCCAATCTCGAGCTCCAGCGCCCAAGTTCTCATCTTCTTTCCACTCAAGAAACCATGTCCGGATCCGTCGGTCAGGGCAAGTGGATGGTCTCCTCCGTCAAGGAGGTGGACATTACTGAGCTCCGAGCGGCCGGATATTTGGCGAAGGGAATCGCCCACCGCTTGCCGGCCGAGGGTCAAATCGTCCCCACGCCGGAGCCCAATGAGAGGGTAGTATTCCTCCCTCATTTCTTTCGCGGGCTAGGGTTTCCACTCCACCCTTTCGTCTGCGGGCTAATGTATTATTACGGGGTAGATTTCCATGATCTGTCCCCGAATTCCTTCCTCAACATCTCGGCGTTTATCATCGTGTGTGAGGCCTTCCTCCGCATCCAACCCCACTTCGGGCTGTGGCTCAAAGTCTTCAACGTGAAGCCGAAGGTGGTGGATGGCCTGCACGCGGAGTGTGGAGGAGCCATGGTGAGTAAGCTGTCCAACGTCTCTTGGCCCAAGGGCACCTTTGTGGACACGGTAAAGGAGTGGCAGAAGTAATGGTTCTATATCACTGAACCTCGCGGCACCACCTGGGCCGCAGTTGCTGAATTCCGCCCCGGCGCTCCCATGCGACTCACCTCCTGGGTCGAGAAGAGTCCGGACTGGTGTTCGCCTGACGAGCTGATAGCGCTGCAGACGCGCGTTCAAAGCATGGTGACAAAGAATGTCAAGCTCGTCGATGTAATCCAGGTGATGCTAGTTCGCCGGATTCTTCCGTGCCAGCGCCGAAGCCGCCCTCTGTGGGAGTTCAATTTGAAGAAGCACCACACCTTGGTGAGGCTCTTCGAGACTACTCACGAAGGCACCTGGAAGTTGCTTTTTAAGGGCAACGAGAAACCTCCGGCCACGGATTCGGACCGTGGTCACGATTGTAAACACCCTGCCATCGAGGTATGGTATTTTTGATGTACCCCCAACTTAATTGTTTTGAGGATGATGTGTGAGCATTTGTTATTGCCTTTTCAGGACTGGATGGAGAGGGCGAAGCGGATCCAGCGTCCGGCTCCGCTGCCTGAAGAACTAGTCATCCCGCGTCTGGTGAAGATGCTGGTGCCGGCGCCATACAAGGCGCCGGAGAAGAAGGCCAATAAGAGGGCAAAGGGGGCCAAGAGTGGCCCCCGTCGCAAGGGCACTTCGGACATGACGTCCAAAGACGACGAAGCCCATTCCTCTGTCCCTGAGGATAATGACGAGGAAGAGGAGGAGGAGGAAGAAAACAACCCTCCCCCTGAGGAGAGAAGAAGAGGGCGGCTTCGGCGCATCTAGAGGCGGAAACGCCCAAGAAGGGGAAGGGCGTCCCGGCGGTCAACACCGCATGGGACGTTGACGGTAGTCCGGAACGACGCCCCCGTGCTAAGCCCCAGGCCGCATCGTAAGTGACATGGCTCGCTTGTGCGCACATCCGGCCCTTTCTCTCCATTATCTTGACATAGTTAACTGTACTATTGCAGTCCGGCCCGCGACCTAATCCAACGATCCTCTTTTGGAGGTTCGTTGGCTCCGTCGGAGATGGCGAGCATGTCGCCACCGCCCGCTTATTCCCCCGGGGCCAGGGATGACACCGAAGTGTTGTCCCGGAGGGCCGCTCCGAGCCGGGGAGGAGCCCAGGACGCTGTCCGGGAGGCGCCACGAGGCGAAGCCTCCACTGCCAGACACACGGGGGAGCCGACCCCCATGGAGACTGGCGAAGAGGGCCGCATCCAGCTCGGCCCTCAGCCGAATACGATTCCGGAGACTCATATGGCTCCGGAGTCGGACAAGCAGCCCCCTTTGAAAGAGGGAGGTGTGTCGCTTCTGCCAGTGGCCCCTGTCCATCCAGGGACGCCGGGTAACCTGATGGAGGCGCTATGAGGCGCCTCCATTATGGACAAGCACCGTGTCCTTATGGGCGCGGTGGTCGAGAAGGTTCAGTCCGCCAAGAGTGGATTGAACGAGGCCTGCCGCAACCTATTGACAGGTTTCGAGGTAAGTGACATAGAAAGAGAAAAACCCCATGTAGTTAGTAGCCCCTGAGACACTGTCCGGTGCTCGGCGAGGAGAACCGGACAGGGGATCAATCTTTTATTGTAGGAGACTAACGTGATGTGTATGCATAAGCAAGCGTCGCTGTTGGCCGCAACCTCGCATGCTGCCGAAGTCTCTGAACTGAGGCAGAGGCTGGAGCGGACCGAGAGCGAGCTCGGCGAGGTTAAGGTTCGGCTCCAGGAACAACAAGGTAAGTAACGACTTGCTGTGTATTCAGAAAGCATAGGCACTGTGTATTGAATGTAGTGTCATAATATGTGCAGGAGCTGTGACCGAGGTCGAGGCCCTGAGGAAGGCACTGGGCGAGGCTGAGGAGAAGGCTGTCCAGCAGCAAGCCGCCCGGAAAAAGCTCAAGGCCCGGGTCAAGGAGGTCCAGCAGGAGCTCCAGGATGTGGTGAAAAAATGCGAGTCCTTGGAGCATCATGCGTCGGTTCAAGGGGTCGAACTCGCCAAGACTCGTCAGAGCGTAGAGACCGCACGGAATAAAGCCCAGGCCGCCCTCCAGGAGATCCAGGAGGCCAAGAAGATCACGGCGGGTAAGGCATTTAAGATGCAAAGCAAGTATGCGGAGAAGCAGTACCTTTTACTAACCCGGGTTCGGAGTTCCCCAGGGGCTTTTGCGGATCTGCCACGCAGCGTATCAGACGCTGCGGAGTTCTACCGAGCCGAAGGAGGGGGTCTCTACGGAGAAGCTATTCTGGTCGCAGTATGCGGCGCCAGAGCATCCCGTGTCCTTCACCGATCAGCTGAAGCAGCTAGTGGAGCTGCACAGGGTGGCCGAACTAGACATGAGGGATTTGATGATCCGGCTGTGGCCAGCCGAAGCTATGCCCGGCAGCTACTTCAGACTCGTGAGGCGGCTAGTGGAAGCCTGTCCGCGGCTGGACGTTGTGAAGCGCTCTGCCTGTATTGAAGGTGCTCGTATGGCCTTCGCTCGTTGCAAGATGTGGTGGGCGAAGATGAACGCCGTTGAAGTTGCCAGCGGGCCGCCTGAGGGCAAGGAGCACCGCACACCCGAGAGATATTTTGCGGATGTCATAGAAGGGTCTCGACTTGTGGCAGCTCAATGTTCGCAGGACATTTTATTTGAATAAATGTATTCATGTTGCCCTTGCCTTGTATTATGGAAACAAAGCCTGTAATGTAATTTTGTTATGCTTTAATTGTTTCCCCCTGTGCGGCCATGTTATTTGTAATCTGAGGGTTGGCCAGTAGTCGGCTTCTGCCCTTGCGTAGGTAGTACGGAGGTGTTCGGGATGGAATCTAAACAATCTTGATCCAATTATATGGTCCTTTGAAGGAGTTGTTTAGCGCAACGAACAAGGCAATCAGACTATACAGCTTAAACGCCCTCACTTAGCCATAGGAGTTTTATAATAAAGCCAGTGCACAGCCCCTGGTCCAAGCTAGGGGGCTGTCAGCATCTGATCGAGAAGTGCCGATCCTTCGCATAACACGGAAAAAATCTCCAACGATTTTGTAACCCTCGAACAGCTGACCGGCTCTCGCCATATCATGACAGTCAGTTTTCGGCTTTCTCTACTGAGGTGCTCATCCGGTCAAGGCCAGGGCACAATCGCAGTAGTTCTCCCTTTACTACCCTAGCCGATGGAGCGGAACGTAGGGTAGCAAGCATAGGAGCCGGGCAACCCAACGATTGACCAAAGACATGATTCGGAGCCAATGCATATAATGCTAAATTCGGGGTGCCGAACTTATATATAAGAAGTGTTCGGACTTTGCTGCCGTATTATGGGGCGATGGGGAGCCCCTGGCGAATATGAAACGTACCAAAGTGTACGGGTGCAGTCGATAAGCAGATCGAAATAAAATGAAGTAAGAAGCGAAAACCACAGGAACTGGGCCGCAAACTGTTTTCATTATAACTTGATGGATACGCCAAGGCGTATCTAGTACAAAGATTGCGATAAGCATCTGGGCTATTTAACATGCCGGAATCAAGAGGGCGCAGCGTGCAGGTCCTGAGAAATGAATATAAATACCGTCAAGAAGACGTATAGAGGTTACTCTACGGACCTATGCTCCTTGCATCCTTTATATGCCGATCCTTCAAAGGGACTGGTCAGCAGGCCCGTGGGGAAAGGAACCTGAAAAAAAGAAAAAAAGGTGAAAGTATGTGTGTCCGGGATCGGTCTAGCCGAACTGTAGATCCCGGGTTAGCTTCTGCCTCTGTCGATGTCCATGGGATTTTGAGTGCGTAATTATGTATGCGTGGTGCGAGTGCCACTACTTTATCGCGACTGGGACGGAGGCCGAATTGCTAATCGAGCTCTTGACGAGCCGTGCTGTCCTCCTGCAGTGTGGTCCGGAACCTCTTAAAGATGTCCAGGGGCTCGCCAGCCGCACTATGGTGCTGCTTGAGAAGGCCGCTCTGTACCTCTGCTGCTAGGGCGGCGGTGTGCTCCTCTGTTCAGAGGGAGCATTCCGTATTGCCATTGACTGTTATGACGCCGCGTGGACCGGACATCTTGAGCTTGAGATAAGCATAGTGTGGCACTGCGTTGAATATAGCAAACGCTGTTTGTCCGAGCAGTGCGTGGTAGCCGCTGCGGAAGGGGACGATGTCGAAGATTAACTCTTCGCTTGGGAAATTGTCCGGAGAACCAAAGACCACCTCCAGCGTGATTGAGCCTGTACAGCGGGCCTCTACGCCTGGTATGACTCCTTTAAAGGTAGTCTTTGTTGGTTTGATTCGTGAGGGGTCAATGCCCATCTTTCGCACTGTGTCCTGATAAAGCAGGTTGAGGCTGCTACCACCGTCCATCAGGACTCGTGTTAGGTGAAACCCGTCAATAATTGGGTCGAGGACTAGTGCGGCTGAACCTCCATGGCGGATACTAGTTGGGTGATCTCGACGATCGAAGGTGATCGGGAACGATGACCACGGATTGAATTTTGGGGAGACTAGCTCTATCGCGTAGACATCCCTAAGTTCTCGCTTACGCTCCCTTTTGGGAATGTGTGTGGCGTATATCATGTTCACCGTCTTGACTTGAGGGGAAATTTCTTCTGCCCCCCAGTGTTCGGCTGCCGGGGCTCTTCGTCCTCGTCCTCACTTTGTGATCCCTTTTCTTTGTTTTCGGCATTTAACTTGCCAGCCTGCTTGAAAACCCAACAATCCCAGTTGGTATGATTGGCCTGCTTATCCGGGGTGCCGTGTATCTGGCACGGACGGTCGAGTATGCGGTCCAGGCTGGAAGGTCCTTCATTGTTTCTTTTGTACGGCTTCTTCCGTTGGCCGGACTTGGAGCCAGTGAATCCGGCGTTGACTGTGGTGTCATCGGTGTTGTCGCCATTGCTTCGGCGTTTGTGTCTATTGCGCCGGAGCTTGCCAGCGCTATTCTTGGCCTCGGAGGGGCCTGTCTCGCTGGCTATGTTGTTACTACGAGCCAGCCAACTGTCCTCACCCGCGCAAAAGCGGGTCATGAGTGCCGTGAGGGCTGCCATGGACTTCGGCTTTTCTTGGCCGAGGTGGCATGCTAACCATTCGTTGCAGATCCTGTGTTTGAAGGCTGCTAAGGCCTCGGCATCCGACCAGTCAACGATCTGGTTCTTTTTGGTTAGGAACCTAGTCTAGAATTTTCTGGCTGATTCTCCAGGTTGTTGAACTATGTGGCTTAAGTCATCGGCGTCTGGTGGCCGGACATAGGTTCCTTTGAAGTTGTCCAGGAAGGCTTCTTCCAAGTCCTCCCAGCTGCCGATAGAATTTTCAGGCAGGATGTTAAGCCAGTGCCGAGCTAGCCCTTTGAGCTTTAATGGGAGGTATTTAATGGCGTGGAGGTCATCTCCCGAGCCATATGGATATGGAGAATAAAGTCCTCGATCCATATTGCGGGATCGGTTGTGTCGTCGTATGAATCGATATTGACGGGCTTGAACCCCTCGGGGAATTCGTGATCCAGTACTTCATCTGTGAAGCAGAGAGGGTGTGCAGCACCTCTGTACCGGGCCGCATCACGGCATAGCTCTGATGGAGTCCGTCTGCGGCATTCGGCCCTGGCGTGGTTGGGTTTATCACGTCCGAATAGGTAGCCGTCGTCGTGCCTTGAGGCACGTCCTCGTGATCCGTAGATCAATCTTGT
The DNA here is from genome assembly GCF_018294505.1 of Triticum aestivum. Lineage (NCBI taxonomy): Eukaryota > Viridiplantae > Streptophyta > Magnoliopsida > Poales > Poaceae > Triticum > Triticum aestivum. The sequence goes on from NC_057799.1 coordinate 309,789,606, forward strand.
ATGTCCTGCTCTACTGTCCAGGGTCTGCCGGAGGTCGTATGTGTGACCCCGAACTCTTTTGTGTCTATTTTTGCGGGGCGGTGCGGCAGGCTGCTGTTCGGCCTGAGTTGTCGCTTTATCCCGACCGCGGGGTGGCCGGTCGACCGCCCTGTCTCGACCACGTGTTGGTCGATCCGCATTACGCGAGGGAGATGTGCGCTCCGGTGCCTCCTCATCCAATTGAGGTAGCAGTCTGCGTTTCGGGTAGCTCTTGGCTGGGCGCTTGAGGCCGTATTCTTCGGCTGTCAGGACATCAGTCCATCTATCGACGAGCAGGTCTTGTTCAGCTTGAAGCTGCTGCTACTTATTTTTCAGGCTCCTTGCAGTCGCTATGAGCTGAAGCTTAAAGCGCTCCTGCTCCAGAGGATCCTCAGGCACGATGAAGTCTTTGTCGCTGAGGCTTGTCTCCTCCTCGGAGGGTGTACGGTAACTATCGTCCTCCGAGCCATCTTCTATGGCCTGTTCATCAGGGTTGTCTTGCGTGTTGTCATGTTCCTCCTGTTCGGATGCCGCTCCGATAGGGTCTTCATTGTTTTCGGCGTCGCCCGAAGTACTATTTTCTCCGGTGCCGGTGTTGCCATCTTTTGAGCGACGAGGCTTAGAACGGCGTCTGGGACGCCGACACTTAGACTGCGTCTCGGAGGGTTTATTCGCATCTGGTTCTTCTTTGTCGTCGCCAGATCCTTTGGGTGTATCAACCTTGTACACGTCGTACGAAGAGGTGGTCCTCCAGCGTCCAGTGAATGGCGGGTCTTGGCCTTGCTCCTTGTCGGCATCGTCGTCCATACCGTCGATGTCTTCGGATCCATAGTCAAGCACGTCGGTTGAGTCATCGACAATGGCTATGAAGTGGGTGGCGGGTGGGAAGCAAAATTCCTCATCGTCCGCCTCTAGCTCGAACCGAATATAGTTCGGCTGTGAGTCCTTCTCCAAGGACAAGTTCTTTAAAGAGTTTAGCACGTCACCCAAAGGTGAATGCTGGAAGATGTCTGTGCGCTAAATTCGAAAATCGATAACCGATCCAGCTCGGTGTCCGCAGGCGTACATGGTCCGGAACGTATAGCTGGAGACGAGTCCGGAGTTCCATTGATGCAAACATTGCAAGATGTCGAGTCCGTGTGCGGCTCCAACACCGCGGACATTGTGGCTTTGGAGGGCACGATCTGCTTTGGTTCTGGGCCCGTTGCAGCAACAGGATCCATCTCCTGGTGGCCAGGGGCGTAGCTATCGATCTGCTCCAGACGGCCAAGCGAGTTGGCCCGCAGTACGAAGCCGCTGAACACAAAAATCTGTCCGAGCAGGAAGGTTCTTCCTTGGACAGCGTCATTATTGACTATTGAAGGGGCCATCAAACCTTTCGTCGATGGCACAGTGGAACTCTCAGTGAAAGCACCAATGTCGGTGTCAAAACCGGCGGATCTCGGGTAGGGGGTCCCGAACTGTGCGTCTAGGATCGATGGTAACAGGAGACGGGGGACACGATGTTTACCCAGGTTCGGGCCCTCTCTATGGAGGTAATACCCTACTTCCTGCTTGATTGATCTTGAGGAATATGAGTGTTACAAGAGTTGATCTACCACGAGATCATAATGACTAAACCCTAGAAGTCTAGCCTATGTGAATATGGTAATGAGTCTCCCTTTTATCCGGATTATGCTCTCCGGTTTATATAGACACCGAAGAGATCTAGGGTACATGGGGTCGGTTACATAAGAAGGAATCTTCATAGTTGGTCGCCTAGCTTGCCTTCCAAGCCAAGGAGAGTCCAATCCGGACACGGGTATAGTCTTCGGCCTTCACATCTTCACGGCCCATCCGTCCGGCCCAATGAATCACAGGCCGGACGTCCGAGGACCCCTTAGTCCAGGACTGCCTCAACTTAAAGGAGGCCGAAGGCTTCCACGGAGAGCATGTTGAGGCCTGCGCCGCCGTCGATGAGGGTCTTGGTGATGGCCATGTTGCAGATGGTGGGAGTGCAAAGCATTGGGAGCATACCCGAGCTGGTGGTGGAGACGGGATGATCCCCTGAGTCGAAGGTGAGGTCGACCTCGGGCGCGGCCCAGCCCGGTGGAGCCCCCGGGCGCTTGGAAGCGGCGCCGATCTGGCGAAGGAACGGCTTGATGTGGCGGTTCGAGGGCGGTGCTTGCGAGCCGCCGAGGAGGGCCGCGACCGCGTGGGGCGCCGGTGCCGCGAAGCGCGCGACGAAGAGATCGCGCAGCTCCTTCCAAGATGCCACTGTGGATCCAGGGAGGTTGAGAAGCCAGGCGCATGGCACACCGGTCAGGGCCATGGGGAGCCAGTCGGCCATGACCTTGTCGTCGCCTCCGGCCTTGAGGACGGCTTCCTCGTACGCTAGCAGGAAGGCCACCGGATCCGCCACGCCGTCGTAGCACTGCGTCATCTCCGGCTTGAACATGGATGGCCATTGCACCTGCCGCAAGGGGGGAGCAAGGGCTCGGAGCCCCCCGGCCCCGCCGCCGGCATCGGTCGCCGGAGCAGGAAGCGTTGCGCTCGCCATGGGGGCAGAGCACGGTGGCAGCGTGGAGCAGATCAACGGAAGGAAAACTCCGGCGCACCCCTACCTGGCGCGCCAAATGTCGGATCTTGGGTTCCGGCAAAACCCTTATGGTTTGAACACTGGGGTGCGTGCAAAGATCTCTCCCTCATAGATCACGCCCTCACACGCTTCGCGATCTCTAGGCTAGCTCGACGAACTCGTAACACAAGGGACACAAGATTTATACTGGTTCGGGCCATCGTTGTGGTGTAATACCCTACTCCAGTGTGTGGTGGTGGATTGCCTCTTGGGCTAGGGATGAACAGTACAAGGGGAAGAACAGCCTCCTGAGGCAAGGTGTTCTTGTGCTTGGTGAACATGTGTGGTGAGGATTACTCAAGATGAGATGCCTCCTACTATGGTGGCTAGTCCTATTTATAGAGGCCCTGGTCCTCTTCCCAAATATTGAGCGGGAAGGGAGCCAACAACGGCCAATTTGAAAGGGGACAGCTAGTACAGCTTATCCTGACAAAAGTAGTCTTTGCCGGCCAAAGGCTCTGGTGGTGACGCCGTCTTGGGCTCCACGGTGACCTCCGGCCCGCCGTCTTGCTGGTCTTGGTCTTGTTGCACCGATATGCAAACCTTTGCCTAATGCCTCGGAACTCCTCGCCTGCATTTGCCTCCTTAGCACCAAAGAGGAAACAAGGACACTGCGCACGCTGGCGCCCACCTGGCACCCGCCTGGCTTCGGTCGTCATGGCTCACGTCATGAGAACCTCGCGAGGTTTGCCTTGCCTTGATCTCTCCGCCCCTCGCGAGCTAGCCTAGTGAGGCCGCTCCTGAGGAGGTCTTGTGTCGTCCGCCTCGCGAGGCTTGGCCCCTCGCGAGGGTCTTGAAAGCTTGTTGGTGAAGATGGGCCGTACGGGCCCGCTCGTAGAGCCACGCCATGGGCTGCAGGAAGGCAAGTTTGGGGACCCCCGTTCCCGGAACACCGACAGTACTTTCCACTATTCAACTGCTTCGGATTACTCTGATAACCAGACTACTGCTGCTGATTCCCTTGACCAGACTGTTGATTAAAACCACCTTGATTGCCTTGGTCCTGGAAACCGGAATTTGAGCCGCCAGCACCAAAACCAGGACCGTGAGAGCCGGATCCTGAGCCGCCATTCGGTCCATGATTGTTCTGGAAAAAATAGAATTTCTATACTCCCTCATAATGAAGCAATCCTTCCAGAGGTGATTGGCCGGCTTTTCATGCGTACCATGCTTTGGGGAAGGCTGATTCATCATCGCCTCAAGGTTGAATTTTGGTCCTCCAAACCGAGGGGGCGGTTTTCTCTTGCGATGCTGATTATTATTCTGTGTATTGGTGTTAGCCACAAAATCCAAGTTGCCATCAGCCTTGCGCTTACCATTGCCACCTTGACCTGCCGGGATCTGCTGCTGCCCTTTTGTATTGCTGCTCTTCTTTCCCTTACCCGGCTTCTCATCATCAAACTCGGGGTCCTTGGTACTATCAGAGTCGGCATATTTGACGAGAGCCGCCATTAGCTCCCCCATGTTGTTGTAGTGGCGTGTAAGCCGCCCCAGCTTCTGCTTCAAGGGGAGAAAACAACAATTCTTCTCCAACATCAGGGCTGTTGAGCCGGCATTGATACTATCCGAATAATGTATAATGGCTGAGATCCGGTGCACCCAATTGGTTGTTGACTCACCCTCACCTTGAACACAAGAGTCCAAATCTAAGATTGACAGAGGCTGCTTGCACTTGTCTTTAAAATTTTGGATGAAAGGAGCTTTCAACTCTGCCCATGATCTAATGGAATTAGCGGGAAGCCCCTTCAGTCAAGTATGAGCTGGTCCATCCAACATCATGGTAAAATACTTGGCACACGCAGCATCACTAACATCCAGCATCTCCATGGCCATCTCATAACTCTCAATCCAAGCCTCAGGGGGCTGATCCGCCGTGTAATTAGGAACCTTACGAGGACCCTTGAAATCCTTAGGCAAACGCTCATTATGCAGAGCCGACACTAAACATGGCACACCCAATGTTCGGGAGGTCACTCCTGCTTCCACTGATGCTGATGGGTAAACTGGTGATTGCTGTTGAGCCGCCAGCTGAGCTGCCAGCTCAGCCTCTCGACGCACTCTGCCCTGATCCACCAAGGTCTGAGCATCAACACCACCGCGCGCCGGGTCATGCCCACAAGGTTGGTTACGACGCTGTTCACTGCTTGAAACTGCCGGTGAGTCAATACGCCGGCTATAACTCCGGCTTGGCCGAGGGGTTGAATGAATCCTTTCACGACTGTATGAATAGGCCGCCTATTGATCCAGCTCCATTTGAAGAAGTTCTCTAGCCCTTTGTGTCTCTATCACGGCTGGAGACTCACCTTTAACTGGTAGAGCCGCCAATCGCGTTGCCGCAACAGTCATATTATCCAAAGGGTTAGAATAATGACCCAGTGGTGTCGGAACGTGCTGCGGCGGATTATTATTCAAGCAGGGCGGATCCATCGCACGCGGCTGAACTGGCGCTCCAGTCATAGGCGCCTCAACTGCCCGGTTCACCACGGGCGGGTCACAGGTCCCGGCTCCAGGCGTGTTGAAGAGGTTCCTCGTGTCCGGGGGTAGACGACTCTGGTGCCTCCTTCTCATGATCTTGTTTGAAGTGTTTTGATCCAAGGTGAGCCGGAAGGAGTCTGACTGAATTCGTTGTGCCTGGGCATCCAAAGCAGCTCGTTCCGTAGCCTTCCTAGCATTCTCAGCCGCCAGTTCTTCCTTAGCTTGGGCTATCTCATCTCGTAGCTTTGCCACATCCACCTTGTGCTGCTCCTGGTTGTCCGGGGTCACCTTCACCCCCATCAAAATCGCCAAAGCCTCCAATAACTCTGTCAGAGCTTGAACCGGCGGGCGTGCCGTGCCGCTAGCACTACCGTCGCTACAGCAGTTGAACTAGAGGTCATAGCCACGGCGATCGTCAAACCGAGCTTGGCCTGTGTACCGGCCATGAAGATCGCAATCCTGTTCGGCGGCTCATATGGGTCTAGAATACTGTTGCCATCGGAACATCCCCCAAGCTGGCCGTCTTGCACGTGATATATTGAATTGGTTTCGCCCGTGGACGATTCACCATCATAGTAGATGGCTGTCTCACCACCAGATACGGATCCTTCCTCAACTTCCACCCCATGGAAGAAACCAACAAAGGCATGCTTCACGGCGGGTTGAGCCTGGGCGGGTCATGCACGCTGAGGCATCTCGATGATGTCGGTGCAGTTGTCCGATTCAGGACCCGGTTCACCGATCTTGGCGAAGATGACGTGGATTCCGCCGAAGGGGACCCGGTACCCGTACTCAATTGAGCCAGACTCGGGGCCCCAGCCTACATCGTCGATGTAGAGCTTGCCACGATGACTCTTGGTCATCCGGCCACAGCGTATCCCTTGATCCCTTCGAAGCTGCCCTTCAAGAACTCGAAACCATCGTGCGCTGGCCCCATGGTGGGTGCCAACTGTCGTGGACTTGACACGGCAGATGTCCTAGCGGAAGGACTTATCCGTGGAGCCATCGCAACTAGGTTAGCTTAAAGGGGTTAATTGGGACAAAGGACACAGAGAGTTTATACTGGTACGGCCCCTTGCGGTGAAGGTAAAGGCCTACTCCAGTTTGGGATTGTATTGCTTGGGTCTCGATTACAAGGGAGCGAATACGCTTGACCTAGTTCTCGATCTCTTCTTTTTTGCCCTAAACCGCCGCCGGGTCGTCCCTTTATATACACAGGTTGACGCCTAGTGGCTCACGGAGTCCCGGCCGGCTCATACACAACATGTCTGGCTCGGTGACTAACTACGCTTGCCTTACAAAACAAGTCATACACATATGGCGGTTCATCCTCTTGGGCCTCAAGTTGCCTCTGGGTCTTGGGCCGTCAACAGGCTTGTATGATCCGGCATCTTCATTGATAAGTCACCAGTGCTATGACCCGGCCCCTCCTGGGCGGTTCATACCCAGTAGTTATATCCCCAACAATACCCATCCGTCAAAACCATGCTGCTGATAAACTTAAGCCTGATGGACAATAGTAACCTCACATTCAGCAGGAAGAATGTGACAAATCTAGTGTTTGCATGGTTGGCTAGCTACATATCGTTCTAGTGTTATTGTCTTCAATTGAATGTCATGAGAAGTGAGAAAATCCTGGTGCTTACGAATCAACCGATTGGTTATAACTTTCTTACCCCGTCCTATTGCCTAAATAGACATGAAGATTGAAAACAGTTAAGGTCTAAAAAAGGAGTGTCGAAAGAGCAACAGCTGAACGCTTAACTCTAGTACACTATATGCGGGATTCCAATGTGCGTGAAATCATCACCTTTATATACAACTTCTCTAGACATGGAAAGCATTGCAGCAAGCCAATAATCTTGTTCAGATCAAAACAATTCATTTGGATATATAAGATCTTGACAGAATCCAGCACCATTGATAGGCTATCCATGGAGAAACACTCTTCATTGAGCATAGAACATAATATTAGTACAAAATGTGTACTCCAAGATGATATATAACTTATGCACAGAAATTTAAAATGCAGCTTATGGTTACAAGTGTAGATGATAATATACAGTACCTGAAGAACTGTGGAGCCAAACACCATCTTGAAATGAGCACAGAGATCATGTATTACACCCAAGGTCTACAGTTTAGGCGCAGAGAGGACGGTTATTTGCGACCGTGAATAACTAGAATCAAGGATCAACCTTTGAAGTGAAGGAGCATCTTGGATGATGAGCTGCCTTTCGTCAAAAGAAATTCCAATTCTTACAAGGCTAGGCGACTTTATTTGGAGACAACATATTCTAACTGTGAAAACAAGCACCAAGCATTCCAGGGCAGGGCAACTGGAGTGGATGATGTTGTGCAATGAGGCCTCCGATATACGAACCCGCACAAGTGAAAGTTTTTGAGAAATGGAAGTTGAAGGTTTAGTACTAGATTGTATGGTAGGTAGCACAGCGCAAAGGTGGCGGTGTGGAGAGAGGAGGAAAACCGCGAGATGGACATCAATGCTGAGGGCACAAGTACATGGCGTTCGGTATCTGGTAGGTGATTTCCTGGGGAATAGTATAACTCAAGAAGTTGTAATTCTGTGAATTCAGGGGATTTCAGCCAGGCGTCCACCGTGCAGGGCATTGTATGCTTGCTCAGGTAGCATGACGGGATGCAGAGGCTTTGAACAGAGCCCTAGTGGGAGGATATGATGGCTCTGGGAGTTCAAAATCATTAAAGATAGATAACTGACGACAGTCGAGATTAAGGGGCACGGGGCGCCATAGAGGGCGCCACCAAATTGAGAGGACTTGGGTGCGGCAGCATTCCTTGGTGGGGAGAAGCGAGATAATCTCCCCAAGGATGGCGTCCCGGAGATCGCTGATGCGGTCCACCCGAGATTCTACGGGTTCCTGGGATCCAGTGGGGGCAGGCTTGCCGCTTCTCCCTGCGCTGCCGGGTGCGGGATCTACAACAGGCGTCGCCGCTAGCCGGAGCCTCATCTTCTTGGCATTGGGGCCAACCGACTCCATTTTCCTCGAGGGCATCGCATCAAGCTCACGGATGTGAGCAGAGTAACGAATGACGAGCCTAGTTGTAGTGCGTGTGAAGAAGAAGGGGAGGTGGGGTTTTTCCTGTTGTAGTGAGGAAGAAGGGGAGCTGGGGTTTTCTGTAGGAGTGAGGTGAGGAATTTGGGGGTACGAGTGGAGCGAGCTGACGTGGGGTGGGTAGGAGTGAGGAGGAAGAAGAGCACCCAGGTTTTTTTGGGGGCGGTGTGCTCGGTGTGGGTAGCACCTCTCATTAAGTAAATATATGAGCTTTTGAATTGAATTTATTATTTACTAGGGTGGATGGGCTGTTTCGTCTTGGGCCCAGAGAAACAATTACTACTAGTAGAGTGGACACACTACCGCTTTTGGCTCCTTCGAGGTCATCGAAACGTCTCCCTCTAATGAATGTCGTTTTACTTTTGTTCACCGACATGCGGGCCATGCAGCGCGTGGGCCCAAATGCCAACAACCAAATTAGAAGGCAGTATGCTGGTGGAGAGTCACCCTAGTCGTAGCGCGGCAGTAACGAGTCGTCGCATCACAAAACCCCACCTCCCCACAGTCTAAGTTTGACGCACGAAGCAACCATCATTTCACTCTTCGCTGAATCCCCTTCTCCCTCACCGTCTTCAAGAAAGCCAACACTTGCATCTGCCACTGTTCTTCTCTCCCAACGAAGGGAAGGTAAGCGGATCCGTGATGTCGGTATATTTTCGTTCAAAAAAAAAGAACTTTTGCAAAGCAGTAACCGATCCTCACTCTCTTTTTTGTTTCATTGTCATTGCAATTGTGTTTTCCTTTCAGTGGTCTCCTAGTATACGTCGGTTTCATGATGGACCAAGGAGAACCAGGAAAAGGTATGCCGATGTTGGGGCAGACGCGGGAGGCTGATCCCCACGAGACAGAGAGCTCCAAGAAGATGGAGGCAGCCACCGAGCTGACCCCAGATACGCTCACGGTCACTACTGAGATGGTCAACGCCCCGTTTGAGGTTACCGCCCCCGTGGCCCCGCAGGAGCAGTTTTCCTCCTTTGAGGATGTGTCCCCCCTGCTGAGCTGCCCAAGGTGATTTTCTTCTTTGCTGATCTCGATTGTGGTTTTTCATCTAAGTATGTGGTGATAAATAATGCAAAATTTTATTAGCTTCGATGCCATGCTACCTTCCCTGTCATGCATACTTTTGACTCTACATAGTGGTTTAAATAACTTGTGTTTCTTATATTGGAAAGTAATTCAGAATTTGTTTCTGTTTCAATTAGAGCCCTGATGCAGACAAGGATTGTGTGGTTGTACATGTCACTCACTATGAGGCGGATGACCTGAATATACGCACTGGGAAAACAGAGTCTTAGGCTGTTGGATCCTGGAAGCCATTCGGACTTATACCAATGTGGAGATGTATTCCAGCCTCTCACTGTTGTCAGGCGTGTTGTCCAGGGTGTACTTAAGCACAAGAAGTTCACAGCTACTCCTTTGTTTGTCAGGCATACTATTCTTGTCAAGCTTACGCAGGAAGATGACGTGGCATGCCTCCACAACCAAGTTTATGAGTGGCAAGGCCACAAGGTTATCTTCAGGAAGGTTCACAGGATTGAGCTGCTGCTGGACATCCTCGATGATGTTCATGGCAAGGTCCGTCTTGTGTCCATCCCAAATTAGATCGAGGCATGAAATAGTTGCACCAGCTAGTGTTTAATAGTAGTTTGGACTGTGTCTAATTATCCAAACCTTGCCTATTATTGAGCCCTCTGGGGCTAGTAGTCTGTTTCAATCCATCTATGGGAACTACTGCTACTTTTGTGTGCCCGTGAATCATGTGAGAACCATCCTAATTGTTGCTAAAATAGATGCATCCCCACTAGTTTTTTCATGAATATGGCATGGTAAGACGTAAGTTGTCACGGTTTATCATACGAGGAGTGTGTGATGAAATAGAGTACTTGTTCAAGAACTGTGCGCCGACGTATAAATAGGGTATGTAAGGCTGGTTAAGTACTTGTAAACACTGTTGGTGCTACCCCACTTGTAAGCAGTTGTGCAAAACACGGCACATCGGCTCAGCTCGCTTCAACACTAGAAAAGTCGGCTATCGACCAGCTAACAATAAATAATCTGCTGTCTGACATACAAGAAACTACATATCTTGTTACAGTGGTTCATGCAGTTAACTGAGGCCATAGTGTAAATTCCAAACGTTCACACACTAGTCCAGCGTTCATGTGGAACATTCATATTAAACTCGGCTTCATAAAATACTTGAAAAGCATAAGTTATGGAATTTTATACATCTCAATGATTCATAGAACATAACAAACAAACTAGTTCACAACAAAAGACAAAGTTGTGAGAAGGTTTACAAATCAGGATAAATCAAGCAAGGCTTCTCTGAGCAAAGGGCCTCCCTAGGCAGGCTTTAATTTCCTAGAGTTCACTTTGGTTTTTCTTGTTGCCACCATCCAGGGTTAGGTTCTCTCATTCCAGAATAACCAATTATAATTGTGTTCTCAGTTGGAATGCTGAACTGAACCATGTAGTGTACTAACCATCTGAACTTCTTGTGCAGTTCCACTAAATTTAAGCACCGCTATTTGCAGAAATAAGCAGACCACAATGCCTCTTGTCCGTGCACCTGTCCCAAAAACCTCCGTGCAGCCGTGCCAGCTAGTCCTCGGTCCATGGATGAACTGGGAGAAAGTGTATTCCCTACTAGGATGCAGTTGTTTTCGCTTGTTCCTGCACTGCAACCAGGAAGTAAAACGTACGAATCAGCTTTTTTTAATATGAATCAGCTTCTTTTAGATTGTGTTGGTCATTCTACCTAGTTATTACCTATTTAGGAATACCTGGAAGACGGGTGGTTAGACGACGGCAGCTAGGAATCGCCATCTCATTTTGTGCAGTTCTACTAAAACTGAGGTGTGTACCTTTGATTGCGTAGATAGAAACGATATGGAGACAGACATCCCTGTTTGTGCAAATATGAAATAAGATTTAAATAGTGACAGTTATTTGCAGTGGCATATGATTAACATCAGCATCTATTATGTTATAATTGGAACTACATTGACAGTATGAAAGTGCCCTTAAGTAAGTAGCATCACATCACATCAACACTGCCACTAGATTAACATGCAGAACAATAGCGTTAGTATTACTGTCATGAGAGTAGCACATGGTCAGGAAATGTGCAATCAAATTCGTGCAGTTCCACTTGAATAAAGGAATGTTAGCAGTGTGAGATTTAAGTGTAACTGCAAAAACACAATTCATGGGAAATAAAGCAAGACGGAAGCACTTCATAAAATGGTGGTGGCATTGCTTCAATTTATCGACGGCACTAGACCATTACTTAATAGTGACATTGGGTGGCATTTCTTCAATTTATCGACGACACTAGACCATTACTTAATAGTGACATTAGGTGGCATTGCTCAATGCTTCATGTGATTTTACATTAACGGTAGCGATATGGGCGTAGGGACATTAGGGGCATAAGGTGGTGATGCAGATGTGGTTGCCGAGAGCGGCAAACACTCAGGCAACATGTCAGCATTTGTCCCATTTTTTATCTCCTCGATGACATTTTCCTATGTGAGCATAGGAAATCTAGACCTGCTCGTTCTCATTTGCGTTGTCCCCCAACACCCCTCACTTTCTTTCGTTTTTCGACGAAGAGACAGGTCCACTTCCCTCCACCCTTCACCATCCACCATGCTTTCTTCGCCTTTTCAACCAAGAGACCGGTTGGGTAGCCAGTATCTACTACTTGCCCCTGTTTCCTCTTAGAACCAAGTCCTAGATTCATGCTATAGCTTTCCCACTTTCTTCCCTGTTTGAACCAACTCTTAGATTCGACTATATGAACTAGCTTTACCTGTAATAATAGTAAAAGTGTAGATGGCTTTCGAACAGCCGATAGAAGTGGAAAAATATCCACACGCAGCCACGTGGGGAGCTCGGGCATTAGAGCAAGGCAGGTTTTGAAGGAATATATACCTGAGGGTCATCGGCATGTGGCAAAGACGGCGTCGGGAGGCCGCATCTTGGCCATAGTACCGTACGGAGGAAGAAGGGGTCGGAGGCCCTCCCAAGACGGTGCTATCCCGGAGAGAATGGCACGACTGCCGATCGGGACGCGCGGGCAGCTGTTGGTCTCCTCCCTCGCCGCCGACGACCGCGTGAACGATGCACCTACACCCCAGCCCCGATCGAGGTGGTCCGGCCGGATTTGTGACCAGCCGTGAGCAGAGAGAGTGTGGCCACGTATGTCTTGCTTAGATCTGGAAAGCATGAGAGAGTGAAAGAGAGCAACCCTAGTAAAGCAAGTGTTGAGGCTCCTGCTTATATATAGTGGAGTGATTTTGTTGTACCAGCCGTTATTAAATTGAATACGCGCGAACCACTATTTTCATTTAAAGTTCAAGTAAAAATAATACTCGATCAATAACGTGCCGCCGCGTCCAGGACGCACCATACTGTATCATTCACGTGCGGTCCCGGACCCTGCATCAAGATGAAAACTAGACTAGTCAAAATGTCAATTGGGATGCCTCTTTGTAAACAAATGCACTCCTAGCTTCAAAAAATGAGCTCCTATGTGTACCCGTGAGTGGGTGTGAGTGAACTAGTTCGTGCGTGCACCGCTTCTCTTCGTGAGAGTACAATATACTATGCCCGGAGAATGTTAGGCACAAGAGTAATAGTATAAGTGTGTGATGTGTGAGTTAAAATAAAAGGTGCGTGGCATCTTTTATTTTTTAGAAGTTCTAAGGGTAGGGTGTGAAGAGCACATATGTGTGTGATGTCTACCTACAAATAGACGGTGGGTGCGAGAGGACTCGGGAGAGTCATGACTCGTGAGGGTGCGTGTGTGCGTGAGAGAAAGGGGGCACGTATCAATGCAATGCATGTGTCCGTAAATCATATCTGACAAACGTTAGCCACAAGCCGTTTCCTGACGAATGCCATAAGAACCGTTAGACCGACATCTGACAGTGTCAGTTTTGCCATGTCATTTAACAGAACAGCCACTCCTCCGACACACAAATCTTCCACGTGAGTGTTAGCAACTGCCGTACGCTCCATCCTCCGTTCCAAAATGCAGTGCATATAGTTTTACTGAAAATGCGAACCTCGCAAACTTTTACAGAGTTTTCGTGTACCAAAATGCACATATAGAATACCCAGTATATATCATTTCATTCATCTTCGAGCGGTAACTATACAGATGGGGGAGGAATGTACAAAGAAAGACCGTCGTATCACCTACAGCAATTTCAACCATCCTTTGGTGTGGAGGAATATCATAGGAACTCTACATGATATGGTTTTTATAGGATTTTTTCCTTCAGAGCCAATTGGTTCATAGGAATAGATTCACATACTCCACATTTCAAAGGAAAATAAACATGATATCATTTTTATAGCTTTAGAGCCACTTGGTTCATATGAATGGATTCCTATACTCCCACAATTTCAAAGGAAAATAAACATTAACATATATTCAATAGAAAAAATCCTATGATTTGAACCAAATGACATCTCTTTTCTAATCCCTCATAGGAATTGAGATACATGTCATCTCTAGATTCAATCGAAAAATTCCTATGATGTGAACCAAATGACATCTATTTTCCAATCCTGATACGTCTCCAATGTATCTATAATTTTTGATTGTTCCATGCTATTATATATTCTGTTTTGGACGTTTAATGGGCTTTATTATACACTTTTATATTATTTTTGGGACTAACCTATTAACCGGAGGCCCAGCCCAAATTGTTGTTTTATTGCCTATTTCAATGTTTCGAAGGAAAAGGATATCAAACGGAGTCCAAACGGAATGAAACCTTCGGGAACGTGATTTTTGGAACAAACGTGATCCAGAGGACTTGGAGTGGACGTCAAGCAATCAACGAGGAGGCCACGAGGTAGGGGGGCGCGCTTACCCCCTGGGCACGCCCTCCACCCTCGTGGGCCCCTCGTAGCTCTCTTGACCGACCTCCTTCGCCTATATATACTCATATACCCTAGAAACATCATATACGAAGCCAAAACCCTATTTCCACCGCCGCAACATTCTGTACCCGTGAGATCCCATCTTGGGGCCTTTTCCGGCGCTCCGCCGGAGGGGGCATTGATCACGGAGGGCTTCTACATCAACACCATAGCCTCTCCGATGATGTGTGAGTAGTCTACCTCAGACCTTCGGGTCCATAGTTATTAGCTAGATGGCTTCTTCTCTCTCTTTGGATCTCAATACAAAGTTCTCCTCGATTCTCTTGGAGATCTATTTGATGTAACTCTTATTTTGCGGTGTGTTTGTCGAGATCCGATGAATTGTAGGTTTATGATCAAGATTATCTATGAACAATATTTGAATCTTCTCTGAATTCTTTTATGTATGATTGATTATCTTTGCAAGTCTCTTCGAATTATCAGTTTGGTTTGACCTACTAGATTGATCTTTCTTGCAATGGGAGAAGTGCTTAGCTTTGGGTTCAATCTTGCGGTGCTCGATCCCAGTGACAGTAGGGGAAACGACACGTATTGTATTGTTGCCATCGAGGATCAAAAGATGGGGTTTATATCATATTGCATGAGTTTATCCCTCTACATCATGTCATCTTGCTTAAAGCGTTACTCCGTTCTTATGAACTTAATACTCTAGATGCATGCTGGATAGCGGTCGATGTGTGGAGTAATAGTAGTAGATGCAGGCATGAGTCGGTCTACTTGTCACGAACGTGATGCCTATATACATGATCATACCTAGATATTCTCATAATTATGCACTTTTCTATCAATTGCTTGACAGTAATTCGTTTACCCACTGTAATACTTATGCTATCTTGAGAGAAGCCACTAGTGAAACCTATGGCCCCCGGGTCTATTTTCCATCATTTTAATCTCCCGTCAACAAGCTATTTCTGGCGCCGTTTATTTTGCTTTCTTTACTTTTAGTCTTTATCATAAAAATACCAAAAATATTATCTTATCATCTCTATCAGATCTCACTTTTGCAAGTGGCCGTGAAGGGATTGACAACCCCTTTATCGTGTTGGTTGCAAGGTTCTTATTTGTTTGTGTAGGTGCAAGGGACTTGCATGTGGCCTCTTACTAGATTGATACCTTGGTTCTCAAAAATTGAAGGAAATACTTTCGCTACTTTGCTGCATCACCCTTTCCTCTTCAAGGGAAAACCAACGCAGTGCTCAAGAGGTAGCAAGAAGGATTTCCGGCGCCGTTGCCGGGAGTCTATGCACAAGTCAAGACATACCAAGTACCCATCACAAACTCTTATCCCTCGCATTACATTATTTGCCATTTGCCTCTCGTTTTCCTCTCCCCCACTTCACCATTGCCGTTTTATTTGCCCTCTTTTTCCGTTCGCCCTCTTTTCTGCTCGCCTTTCTTTCGCCATGTCTGAATCTGTGGAGGTTATCTCTAATGAAGGCAATAATAATAACGTGGGAAACTTTGATGCCTTCGATGATCCTCTTGAGGAACCTACTATCTTGCATACTAAAAGGTTTCGAGTCAGTAGTGGTAATATTATTGGGAAAGGAGTTATTCAAGATTTCTTTACTTGTGCCGGTGCTTTGTCCATCATGGGTGGCTCTATTCTTCATAGAACTAGTAGCCTTGCGGATGCGATATCTTTGCTAGTAGTTGAACTTGAAAGGCAATTTCTTCATATGCATCCTTGCATACAAAGAATTTTCCTAGAATTTTCTAATAATGAGTACTCTTCTGTTAAGCGTGATGCTACTATCTTTTTGGCCCATGAGGTCAGATTTATAATGAAAGAGGCTAAAGAAATTTTTGCACATTATAGGGTGGATGCTGGTAGTCCTCCCATAGAAGCTATCCTTTTTAATCAAGAAGATATAATGCGTTTACAATCTTCGGATCATGTTGCCTATAATGAAAACCTTAGAAAAAGGTTCCTACCAATGTTTTAGTTGATAGAATTTCTGAACTTAATGGCGACTTTGCTATTCAGAATAATGGGTTAGGTTTTTCTCTTGAGCAAAGACTCGCGACTTTTTGTCAAAAGAACGCTTGTAATGATGAATTGGTTGTGCAATATAAGGGGCCAAGGGAGGAACCCATACCTCCCGAGCTTGATCTTGGGGACTTTTGTCCTATTAAATTTAACCCCTTTGATTACTTTTGCTTGCCACAAAGGAAACTTGCTGCTGAACGTAGAGAATACGAAAGGAGTTTTCATGATTTACCTTACCATTATTATGGTAATACCTAGATCTATCCTTGTTTTTATGCCTAGCTAGGGGCCTTAAACGATAGCGCTTGTTGTGAGGCAACCCAATTTTATTTTAGTTTTTTGCTTATTGCTCCTGTTTAGGAATAAATCTTTGATCTAGCCTCTGGTTAGATTTGTTTTTGTGTTTAATTAGTGTTTGTGCCAAGTAAAACCTATAGGATCTTCTTGGATGATAGTTATTTGATCTTGCTGAAAATTCCAGAAACTTTCTGTTCACGAAAACAATTGTTTAAAATCACCAGAACGTGATAAAATACTGATTCCAATTGCAGTAGATCAATAAACTAATTATCTAGGTCTTCCTATTTTGGTAGATTTTTCTGAGTTCCAGAAGTTTGCGTTAGTTACAGATTACTACAGACTGTTCTGTTTTTGACAGATTCTGTTTTTCGTGTATTGTTTGCTTATTTTGATGAGTCTATGGTTAGTAAAATAGTTTATAAACCATAGAGAAGTTGGAATACAGTAGGTGTAACACCAATATAAATAAAGAATGAGTTCAATACAGTACCTTGAAGTGGTGTTTTGTTTTCTTTCGCTAACGGAGCTCACGAGATTTTCTGTTAAGTTTTGTGTTGTGAAGTTTTCAAGTTTTGGGTAAGGATTTGATGGATTATGGAACAAGGAGTGGCAAGAGCCTAAGCTTGCGGATGGCCAAGGCACCCCAAGGTAAATCCAAGGACACCAAAAAGCCAAAGCTTGGGGATGCCCCGGAAGGTATCCCCTCTTTCGTCTTCGTCCATCGGTAACTTTACATGGAGCTATATTTTTATTCACCACATGATATGTGTTTTGCTTGGAGCGTCTTGTGTGATTTGAGTCTTTTTTTTAGTTTACCACAATCTTCCTCGCTGAATACACTTTTGAGAGAGACACACATGATTCGGAATTTATTAGAATACTCTATGTGCTTCACTTATATCTTTTGAGCTATATAATTTTTGCTCTAGTGCTTCACTTATATCATTTTGAGAGTCCTACAAAACAGCATGGTAATTTGTTTAAATTGTGAAATTAGTCCTAATATGATAAGCATCCAAGATTAGTAAAAACTTTCTTATAAGTGCGTTGAATACTAAGAAAAGTTTGATGCTGGATGATTGTTTTGAGATATGGAGGTAGTAATATTGAAGTTGTGCTAGTTGAGTAGTTGTGAATTTGAGAAATACTTGTGTTGAAGCTTGCAAGTCCCGTAGCATGCACGTATGGTAAACGTTGTGCAACAAATTTGAAACATGAGGTGTTCTTTGATTGTCCTCCTTATGAGTGGCGGTCGGGGACGAGCGATGGTCTTTTCCAACCAATCTATCTCCCTAGGAGCATGCGCGTAGTACTTGGTTTTTGATGACTTGTAGATTTTTGCAATAAGTATGTGAGTTCTTTATGACTAATGTTGAGTCCATGGATTATACGCACTCTCACCATTCCATCATTGCTAGCCTCTTCGGTACCGTGCATTGCCCTTTCTCACCTTGAGAGTTGGTGCAAACTTCGCCGGTGCATCCAAACCCCGTGATACGATACACTCTATCAGACATAGGCCTCCTTATATCTTCCTCAAAACAGCCACCGTACCTACCTATTATGGCATTTCCATAGCCATTCCGACATATATTGTCATGCAGCTTTCCACCGTTCTGTTTATCATGACACGTTTCGTCATTGTCATATTGCCTTGCATGATCATGTAGTTGACATCGTATTTGTGGCAAAGCCACCATGCATATTATTTCATACATGTCACTCTTGATTCATTGCCCATCCCGGTACACCGCCGGAGGCGTTCATATAGAGTCATACTTTGTTCTAGTATCGAGTTGTAATCATTGAGTTGTAAATAAATAGAAGTGTGATGATCATCATTCATAGAGCATTGTCCCAAAAAAAGAGAAAGGCCAAATAAAAAAAAGAAAGGCCCAAAAAAAGGGGACAATTCTACTATCCTTTTTTCCACACTTGTGCTTCAAAGTAGCACCACAATCTTTATGATAGAGAGTCTCTTGTTTTGTCACTTTCATATATATACTAGTGGGAATTTTTCATTATAGAACTTGGCTTGTATATTCCAACAATGGGCTTCCTCAAATGCCCTAGGTCTTCGTGAGCAAGCAAGTTGGATGCACACCCACTTAGTTTCTTTTGTTGAGCTTTCATGCATTTATAGCTCTAGTGCATCCATTGCATGGCAATCCCTACTCCTTGCATTGACATCAATCGATGGGCATCTCCCTAGCTCGTTGATTAGCCACGTCAATGTGAGACTTTCTCCTTTTTGTCTTCTCCACATAACCCCCATCATCATATTCTATTCCACCCATAGTGCTATATCCATGGCTCACGCTCATATATTGCGTGAAAGTTGAAAAAAGTTTGAGATTACTAAAGTATGTAACAATTGCTTGGCTTGTCATCGGGGTTGTGCATGATGAGAGCATTCTTGTGTGACGAAAATGGAGCATGACCAAACTATATGATTTTGTAGGGATGAACTTTCTTTGGCCATGTTATTTTGAGAAGACATAATTGCTTAGTTAGTATGCTTGAAGTATTATTACTTTTATGTCAATATTAAACTTTTATATTGAATCTTTCGGATCTGAATGTTCATGTCACAAATAAGAGAATTACATTGAAAATTATGCCAAGTAGCATTCCACATCAGAAATTCTATTTTTATCATTTACCTACTCGAGGACGAGCAGGAATTAAGCTTGGGGATGCTTGATACGTCTCCAACGTATCTATAATTTTTGATTGTTCCATGCTATTATATATTCTGTTTTGAACGTTTAATGGGCTTTATTATACATTTTTATATTATTTTTGGGACTAACCTATTAACCGGAGGCCCAGCCCAAATTGCTGATTTTTTGCCTATTTCAGTATTTGGAAGGAAAAGGATATCAAATGGAGTCCAAACGGAATTAAACCTTCAGGAACATGTTTTTCGGAACAAACGTGATCCAGAGGACTTGGAGTGGACGTCAAGCAATCAACGAGGAGGCCACGAGGCAGGGGGCGCGCCTACCCCCCTGGGCGCGCCCTCCACCCTCGTGGGCCCCTCATAGCTCTCCTGACCGACCTCCTTCACCAATATATACTCATATACCCTGGAAACATCATATACGGAGCCAAAACCCTATTTCCACCGCCGCAACCTTCTGTACCCGTGAGATCCCATCCTGGGGCCTTTTCCGGCGCTCCGCCGGAGGGGGCATTGATCATGGAGGGCTTCTACATCAACACCATAGCCTCTCCGATGATGTGTGAGTAGTTTACCTCAGACCTTCGGGTCCATAGTTATTAGCTAGATGGCTTCTTCTCTCTCTTTGGATCTCAATACAAAGTTCTCCTCGATTTTCTTGGAGATCTATTTAATGTAACTCTTCTTTTGCGGTGTGTTTGTCGAGATCCGATGAATTGTGGGTTTATGATCAAGATTATCTATGAACAATATTTGAATCTTCTCTGAATTCTTTTATGTATGATTGGTTATCTTTGCAAGTCTCTTCGAATTATCAGTTTGGTTTGGCCTACTAGATTGATCTTTCCTGCAATGGGAGAAGTGCTTAGCTTTGGGCTCAATCTTGCGGTGCTCGATCCCAGTGACAGTAGGGGAAACGAAACGTATAGTATTGTTGCCATCGAGGATCAAAAGATGGGGTTTATATCATATTGCATGAGTTTATCCCTCTACATCATGTCATCTTGCTTAAAGCGTTACTCCGTTCTTATGAACTTAATACTCTAGATGCATGCCGGATAGCGGTCGATGTGTGGAGTAATAGTAGTAGATGCAAGCAGGAGTCGGTCTACTTGTTACGGACGTGATGCCTATATACATGATCATACCTAGATATTCTCATAATTATGCACTTTTCTATCAATTGCTCGACAGTAATTCGTTTACCCACCGTAATACTTATGCTATCTTGAGAGAAGCCACTAGTGAAACCTATGGCCCCCGGGTCTATTTTCCATCATATTAAGCTCCCGTCAACAAGCTATTTCTGGCGCCGTTTATTTTGCTTTCTTTACTTTTAGTCTTTATCATAATAATACCAAAAATATTATCTTATCATCTCTATCAGATCTCACTTTTGCAAGTGGCCGTGAAGGGATTGACAACCCCTTTATCGCGTTGGTTGCAAGGTTCTTATTTGTTTGTGTAGGTGCAAGGGACCTTGCGTGTGGCCTCCTACTGGATTGATACCTTGGTTCTCAAAAACTAAGGGAAATACTTACGTTATTTGCTGCATCATCCTTTCCTCTTCAAGGGAAAACCAACGGGTTGCTCAAGAGGTAGCAAATCCCGACTCATAGGAATACATGTCATCTCTTTCCCTACAACTTCCATGTATACATCTTCTATTCCTAAATAGCTAGTACAACCCACTAGTAGCATTTTTCCTAGACATGCAACTATGGTACAAGAACATGTCATGCATGCAAGTCATAAATCACATTATTTTTGTACTCTATGCATGCAAGCACCACATTATCAATTCATGCATGTTACTTATAAGTTACTTCTTGCATTAGATTTTGTATTGACAATGTATGTCTTGGTCACGTGCACACATATGTAGTTCAGATTCACATTTTTGTTAGAAATGTCATTCTTTTAACTACAATTCATTTTTTCTCTTTGTATTACGTTTTCATTTTATGCATACATTCACTTCCCATTAGTTATAGATTTTTTTGGAGGAAACTTTATGCATTATTTTGAGTAGAAAATTTCACGCGGCCGCGGGTATATCAAAATGCGGGTCCCATGCATCATTGCCTTTTGGTCGAACCTACGTCCACAATTTTTTGTACGTATATCTCCGCTAGTCCACGAACCAAAAATCCTGCCTCGTTCCAGTAAAACCAAGCGGCCCACACATATTAAGGCGTCGCCTCGAACTCAATCCCTCTCCCGTTTACTATGCCGTGGCCCCGCACGCCATAGTACTCCTACAAACCCTACCGCCGCACGC
Organism: Triticum aestivum; assembly: GCF_018294505.1. NCBI lineage: Eukaryota > Viridiplantae > Streptophyta > Magnoliopsida > Poales > Poaceae > Triticum > Triticum aestivum. The sequence goes on from NC_057799.1 coordinate 309,811,026, forward strand.
ATCATCGGTTTTCTTCAAGAGGACGAGGGAGAAGCTTGATTTGTAGTGGAGGCGCTTTAAAAAAAGGATTTGTATTGGAGGCTCCTACCCTAGGGTGCCCTAGGTAGTTGTCGCACGCATCATTCATTTTCTCTTTTCTTTATGCTCTTGCGCCCTAGAGTGAAATGATGGTTGCTTCGTCTGTCCAGCTTAATGCGGGGAAGGTGGGGCTTTGTGATTTGACCCCTCATCGCTCATTTACTACTACTGCGGCGCTATGACCGGCGTGCCTCCAAGTCCAGCCGCTGCTCCGAACTGTAATTTGGTGCATCACACGTGGAACAAGACGGTGAGCCACATGTCGGCCAAAGGGGTCCTGTTAAGTGTGTCACCATTTCGTGTGCGGACTGACCCTGCTTGACTTGCTATGCCAACATGACAGGAGCAGCCTACCACTTGGTTTTGCTCCATGGTGAGTCCCAACTATATTGATCTAAAAAGATACTACCCCCTCCGTCTCGGTTTATAGGGCGTGCACGTAGTTCTAGGTCCTCCATTTGACTAAGTAAATATGAGTTACTATGTCACAAAAAAGTATATCATTGGATTCTTAAGCGGATGTAGTTTGTAAACATATATTGTTCATCACATATATAGCTAGTTAAATTCTCAACATAGAACGACGTGCACGCCCTGTAAACCGAGATGAAGGAAGTAGTAAAAATAAGGTGATCTTACCGAGCGGTGGGCGGGGAAGCATGGCTTGTCATGCGGTCCCACGTGTCATGATGTACCAAGGCGATGCGCGTCCCTCTTGAGGCAGAACAATGGCAGAAGCAATAAGTGATTTTCTTGAAGGAGATGATGGCGAAGCGGATTCAGCGAAGTGCGAAATAATGGTTGCTTCGTCCGTCTGGGAAGGTGCGGCATTGTGATTTGATGTCTCATTGCTCATTACTACTACTGGGCGCTAAGACTGGGGTGCATCCCCCTGCTGTTCTGCACTATTATTTGTTGCATGACACATCGACCCGGTTGCTATATGTCCCACATGTCGGCGAGAGGATGTACAGAATTCATGAAAGACAGTGTCTCCACTCTTTTAGTACGACGGAGGAGTACAAGACACGGCTTGGTTTTTGCTGCTTCGCGCGATCCATGGATACAAACCCGGACTAAAAAAGGCGAGGACGGGTCTTTTCCCGCACTGCAGGCAGGTGAGTTTGGCATAGTCTGTTCGAGGCAACGAGGCAGGAAGGGAACCAAGCAAATAAAGGTTGAGCGACTTAGTTTTGGGAAAATCTGATTTTACGGAGTACGTACCCACTATGGAGGTAGTACTACTTACTACTCCCTCCTTTTCGGTTTATAGGGCTCATATAAAAAAATCGTTTTTCCGTTTTATAAGTCTCAATTCTACTAGTAGTACCATCACATGTTTGGATTTCGAGGTGCATTAAATCACCCGATGCAAGTAGTATCAAGAGAAAACTCACCAATGCATGTAGAAGTTCATGGAAATTTAGTGGTCATGCATGCATTCGTTGTAATTAATGCATCGGTAAACATAACTTCTTGAGAAAAACGAGCGTACTAATTACTTGTGCAAACTAGGAAATTAATTCCACCACTCACCATCTACCTTGTTGGAGATATTTTGAAACTGAGCCATAAACTGGAAAGGAGGGAGTAGTAACATAGCCTAGGGTAGCTTGCTGCACCACGGACTCCAAGGAAATTGTTGTAGTACTACTCCTACTACTAAAAGACATATATTTCAAACAATATGATAATCTCTCTAACCAAGGTAGGGACGAGGAGTAACGGAGGGAGTAGTAAAATTTTCTCCTCGTCATGCGAGCCACCGCGCGCGTGGGCGAGGCAGCGGGCGTAGGCGTAGTTGTCGGTGTAAAAACCGGCGGATATCGGGTAGGGGGTCCCGAACTGTGCGTCTAAGGTTGATTGCAATAGGAGACAGGGGACACGATGTTTACCCAGGTTCGGGCCCTCTCTATGGAGGTAATACCCTACTTCCTGCTTGATTGATCTTGATGAATATGAGTATTACAAGAGTTGATCTACCACAAGATCGTAATAGCTAAAACCCTAGAAGTCTAGCCTGTATGATTATGATTGCCTCTACGGACTAAACCCTCCGGTTTATATAGACACCGGAGGGGACTAGGGTTGTACAAAGTCAGTTACAGAGAAAGGAATCTTCACATCCAAACGCCAAGCTTGCCATCCACGCCAAGGAAAGTCCCATCCGGACACGGGAGAGAGTCTTCTGTCTTGTATCTTCACGGCCCCTCGGTCCGGCCCATGTCCAACAGGTTGGACACCCGAGGACCCCTTAATCCAGGACTCCCTAAGTAGCCCTTAAACCAGGCTTCAATGACGAGGTGTCCGACACGCAAATTGTCTTCGACATTGCAAGGCGGGTTCCTCCTCCGATTACTCCAAAGTATCCTTCGGATGTGTCCGACTCTGCACAAGTACCACACACAACCACAGAGAGTATAATATTTCATGAGTCCAATCTGCTGACAACTTTTGAGCGTGACATCACGTCCCTGCCCGGTCATTATTTTGAACCATTTTTTAGCCTCCCGCTCCATATTTCGAGATGCGGTTTTATTGGCATGTCTTGTGAAAGTAGAAATCGTGTCCCCTTATTGCGGGATTCTTATCAATATGGGCGTGGGTAACCCAACTGTTCCGTTGGCATGATCCCTTGGAAATAGGCAGGCTTCAAGGCCCATGAGGAGACATTTGATATTCATCGCCTTTATAAAGGGGCACGGACCCGTCTTTCTCCTCTACGCCTACCTCTTCCTCAACCTTTCCAACCTCAAGTTCCAGCACCCAGGTTTCAACTCAATTGCTCCATGCCTCTCAGCCATGTCTGAACCTAGCCCTCAAGGCCAGTGGGTGGCCTCCTCTGTCACAAAGGAGGATATCGCGAAGCTCCAGGTGGCAAGATACCTGACCGCAGAAATCCTCCACAGGCTCCCTGCTAAAGGGCAGGTTATTCCTACCCCCATATCCAGTGAGAGGGTCGTATTCATCTCCCACTTCCTCCGGGGGCTAGGGTTCGCTCTCCACCCCTTTGTTCGCGGACTCATGTTCTATTACGGGCTAGACTTTCACGATCTAGCTCCGGACTCCTTTCTTCACGTTTCAGCATTCATTGTCATGTGTGAGGCATTCCCCCACACTTCGGCTTATGGCTCAAGAACTTTAATGTGAAGCCGAAGGTAATCGAGGGGAAGCAAGCGGAGTGTGGCGGTGCTACGGTGAGCAAGCTCCCCAATACTCCTTGGCCAAAAGGTTCTTTCACTGAAACTTCGAACCTATGGCAGCGGGAGTGGTTTTACATCACTTAACCCCGTGGTACCTGTCGGTGTCGAAACCGGCGGATCTCGGGTAGGGGGTCCCAAACTGTGCGTCTAAGGCGGATGGTAACAAGAGGCGGGGGACACGATGTTTACCCAGGTTGGGCCCTCTCGATGGAGGTAATACCCTACTTCCTGCTTGATTCATCTTGATGATATGAATATTACAAGAGTTGATCTACCACGAGATCGTAGAGGCTAAACCCTAGAAGCTAGCCTATGGTATGATTGTTGTTGTCCTACGGACTAAACCCTCCGGTTTATATAGACACCGGAGGGGGCTAGGGTTACACAGAGTCGGTTACAAGCACTACAAAAAAAAGACACATCCGTGCCATTTTGGGCCGAACAAATTTTTTTTTGTCATACATATGACAGTTCTATGACGATAATTGTGACAAAACCCGGTATCATCATAGATGTGGTGGGATCCTACTTCTATGACAAAAAATCATGACAGAAAATGGGCTTTTCGTCCTGGGCGGGCCCGGAGACGCAGCTGCATGTCATTCTTTGGGCCGTCCATGACGGAAAAAACCGTGGTAGAAGCGAGGGCGAGGAAAATTTCGGGGAGTTCCCGGTTACGGTGGGAGGTCGGGGCCGAGCGATGCGCGTTTCTCTCATACACGTACGCGCGTGTGTGCGAGGCGTTGGCTCTAACTGAACCCGAGCGAGGCGTTGGGCTCTAACTGAACCCGAGCGATTGCAGTGCAGGCTACGCGTTACTGTACCCGAGCGATCGATCGATGGCTGTTAACTGAACCCGATCGAGCGATTCCTTCGCTACTGTTGCTAACTGAAGCCGATCGATGCTACCTCTGGATGAACAGTGAGCGTTGCTGGGGGGTTTGGATGAACAGTTCCCGGTGGGGTTGGATGAACAGGACCCCGTGGTGTTGCCTCTGGATGAACAGGACCCCGATCGATCGAGCCGGTTGGGGCTGGATGAACAGGACCCCATGGAGGGCAGGATGAACAGGACCACCCCGTGGAGGGCAGAATGAACAGTAGACGATGGAGGGCTAGATGAACAGTAGCCCATGGAGGGGTGGTTGAACAGGAGCTCGTGGAGAGGGCTGGTTGAACAGTAGCCGGTGGAGTAGCGCGTGGTGGAGGCTGGATGAACAGGAGGCCGTGGATGAACAGTCGCAGGTGGAGGCTGGAGGAGGTCGACGGTGGATGAACAGTAGCCCGTGGAGGCTGGAGGGGGTCGACGGTGGAGATGAACGGTGTCCCGTGGAGTCCCGTTTTGCGGTACGCCACACCCCTCCCGATGAACAGGACCCCCGTTTCGACCGTAGCGCTCCAACACAAGTCTGTTTCCTCCGTTTTGCGGTACGCCACACCCCTCCCAATCAACAGGACCCCCGTTTTGACCGTAGGAGGTCCGTTTCCTCCGTTTGCGGTATGCCAGACCCCTCCCGATGAACAGGATGCCGTTTCAAACGTGGCCGGTCGAACACAAGGCCGTTTCCTCCATTCTGCGGTACGCCAGGCGTCATTTCCATCGGCTGTTCCGTCCAAGCCCTCCCGATGAACACGACGACGCATTCCGTTTTGACCCAGCCGGTTGGCTCCCCACGAAGACAACGACGATGTTGTTTCTCCGTTCCGACCCAGCCATGTACACGAGCCCTAGCTGTATGTATGCGCGAGTAGGCGTTCGAGACCCTGCCCGTATGTACTTACGTGGCCGTATTTTCTTTCTTGCACACTGGCTGCTGTACGTACGTGTACATGCTACGTGCGCGCCTCTACTACGACACGTGCACGCCTCTACATCGACCAGTATGTACGTACACGTTCGCGACCAGAATGACAATGCTACGTACGCTTCGATCAGGTGGGTCCCGACTGTCAGGGACTTCCTTGCCTGCGAAGATGTACCTGGTGGGTCCCAGCAGTCAGGGGGGCGAATCGTTTTTTTGCCCAGACGCACTTCCTTGCGTGCGAAGATGTAGCTGGTGGGTCCCCGCAGTCAGGGGGAAACGTTTTTTTCGTGAAATACGGTGGCCCGTCCGGTGGGTCCCCGCTGTTAGGTGGAGGAATAATTATTTTGCGCGTAATAACGAGGCACTTCCTTGCTATGGCTGTGGACCCAGCTGTCAGCCTCTCCATGTACATTCCACGTCCGATGGAAGCCGTTCCTTGACCACGTTGACCACGTCGCGCCGAGAGCACCAGGGCGGTGGACGACGGCGAGGCCTAGGAAGGGGATGATGCGGAGCCAGGGAAGACGTGGCAGTGGAAGCCCGTGCGGAGAGGAGTACGAGGGTTCACTGGTTCGGCTACGGTGTGAGGCTACCGTCGCCGCAGGGCCTGGCTAGCGGTGGGAATAGTAGGGGGCAGTGAGTTCTCCGTGGCAGCACAACCGGCCACGGGAGGCAGGAGCATGCGGCACGACCGGCGCTGCTTTGGGCGGCTGGAGCAACAAGACCAGAGGTTGAAGAAGCACTACGGCCGTTGGATGGACATCTTACGGTCACTGGAGCTAGAATCGTGCATATTGACTAAGTTGGCAAAGCCCTCCGTCCCCGTCAACTTAGTAGGCCCACAAGTCAGCCTGCCACTATACTGGGTCCCAGCTAGCAGGGGGAGTATTCATTTTTTTGTGCGTAATAAGGACGCACTTCCTTGCGTGCGAAGATATAGCTGGTGGGTCCGAGCTGTCAGCGGCGGTAACTTTTTTTTGCAAAATACAGAGGCCCTTTCGGTGGGTCCCAGATGTCAAGTGGAGGAATCATTATTTTGCACGTAATAAGGAGGCATTTCCTTGCGTGCGGCCGTGGACCCAGCTGTCAGCCTCTCCATGTACAGTCCACTTTAGATGCATGTCGGTCGTTGACATCGTTGACAAGGCCGCGCCGGCAGCACCAGGGCGGTGGACGACGGCGAGGCCTAGGAAGGGAATGACACGGAGGCAGGGAAGACTCGGCAGTTGTTTCCCACGTGGAGGGGAGTACGACTATACGAGGGTTTACTGGTTCGTCTGCCGTCGCCGGAGAATAACAACAGGTGTGGTGAGTAGAGGGATGGCTAGGCCAGCGATGGGTGTACGGTGGGGTGGTGAAGCCTGCGCGGCAGCATAGCCAGCCACAGGGAGGAGGGAGCAGGCAGTCCCGCCGGCACTTGTTTGAGCAGCTGGAGCAGGAAGAGCAGAGATTGAAGAAGCACGACGGCCGTTGGATGGACATCCAACAGTCACTGCTTGTGCGTCAACCTTTTTTTAGGAAAACCTCAAATCTGTGGAAAACAACATACAACCCATCTGCCATTATTTCTAATAATTTACAGCCCATTTGCTAATTCTGTAGGTTTTTTTGGAGCCCATATTCTTTTTGTTAGCATTACAGCCCATATTGTGGCCACGGTTAAAAAAATTATACGAAATGTTGCATATTTCGGTGCGGTCCGAACTGTTTTTAATCCCGAAATTTTGAGTCACATTCAAACTGATTTTAAAAATAAATGTATATCAATATAAAATCCAATAAATTGTCCACGCATAAAAATTAATGCAATTTAAAATCTTGAAATGAAAAAAAGAAATTTGAAAGTAATTGCCGGTTTGATGTGTTTTAAAAATGTACAGCCCATTTCTCATTACTAATAGGCCATTTTCTCGTCCAGCCGAATGAAGCTCTCCTCGTCTTGAAAGATTTTCAGCCCAATAGGCCTGACAAAGTGACTTACTTGGCAAATCACAAAAAATTGGGCTAGCCATTTTCAGAAAGAAAAAAACTACTGGGCTGGTCTGTGGTAAACATAAAAGAGAAGGCTGTCTAGACATGCCAGGGTGCCCCGCACAGCCCAGTTGACACCTTGCTTCCGTCTCAAAAACAAATTAGATAAATGCCACAACAAATATGGCGATTCATAAAAATGCCACTGCTATTTCCAAACTTTGAAAAATGCCACTACAATTTTTGCAAACTTTGGAAAACGCCACTGCAATTTGCAAACTTTGAAAAACGCCACTCCAGACTTCGAAAAATGCCACTGGGGATGGCATGAAATGGCATTTTTCGAAGTTTGGAAATTGCAATGGCATTTCTTAGAAACACCAGATTTGGAGTGGCATTTATCAAATTAACCCAAAACAAAAATAATTGGGCGAGCTGCTGGGTCCCTGATGTCAGCCGCTCGTTGTGCAACTCTCTCGTTTATTGACTACGTTGACAATGGCATGGGACCCAGATATTAGAAATCCATTACGAGGAGCCATTTTTTTATTGGATTGAAATAAGGAGGCACTTTGCTTGCGTACTGCCATGACCTTGGCGTGTCCCTGCTGTCATCCTCTCCACGTACAATCATCTCCTGGTTGTGTACGCGTCAACTTGGTAGGCCCACAAGTCAGCCCCTAAACCCGTGGAGGACAAATACAACCCTCTAAAAAATAACAGCCCATTCCATATGTTCAAACGGAAAGTTCAACATTCAGAGCAAAGTAACAGGTCTGATCCACATATAGAGTACTGAACTTCCACGTTGACAACCATCATAGGCAAGTTAACTATCTACTTCCACTAATACTCTAGTAGCGTACAAGTACTAACTTACTCTTAGCTAACTAGACGATGCCGGCCGCCATCTGCGGTACATGCTAAACGACGGCACCGGCGTCCTCCGCCTCACCTCGGACTTGCCAGAGGTGCGATAGGGCGCGTTGCTCGCGCACGTTGGCCCTTTCCATGCCGGCGGGGTCCACCGAAGCTTCGGCTTCTAAACGGGAAACCCACTTGACGAGCTGGTAGTAAAAATCGGCGTCGCGAACGCGTGCGTGCCCGACAGCCTCCAGGGCTATTTGCCGGGCGCCGGCCTCCACGTAGTCGGCCCACGTGCGGGCGCTCTGCTCGCGACTCAGAGCGTCGGTGCGCTGCTGCTCCATGTCCCGCTGGCGGCGCAGATCAATGATACGGTGCTCATCCACCAAGCAGTCGCGCTCCAACAACTCCTGCTCCTCCGCCAGGCGGTCGGGCTCCAACAATTCCTCGATCTCTGCATTGCCATCTAAAGACCGATAGAATGCCTCCTCCCTCCGTCTGCCTTCCGGTGAAAAACCGAACACTAGTTCCGGCGGTGACCGCCTCCGGCCACGCTTATCGCGGACGGGCGGGGGCATGGCGGACGTGGCGAGAGCAAGGATAAGTGGCGAGCAACATAGGGCCGGTGGGGGCTTATGAGGATAGGGCGAGTTGGGTCACGGTGCCACCATAGAAGGCCGAGAAACAGTACTTATAAACGGAAGGTAGCGCGACGGTCATCGGAATTCAATGCATAATGAATCAGGCATGGCTTAGCGCGCCAGCTTGCCGTGGAAAACTAGAGAAACTGAAATTCTGACTGTGCCGTCCCGTCCCGTCCGTGCGGGGTCGCACGCCGGCCTTACGGTCAAACGAGTGAACTCGAATCATCTCCCTCCTTGTCAATAATGATTCCACGGATTTAAAAGGCCCGCAACAATTAAAGCGCATCTTTTTTTGCATCAGTTAGCTGCCTTAATTACGGCCGGCTGCATGCGGGCACTCAAAATCGCTCGCAGCCAGTACGCGGAGCAGCATGCAACGAGTCGCAGCCGAGGGCATTAAATTGATGAACTTTAGCTGGGAGATAAGGCATTTGTGAACGTTTTTGCTAGCAGTTTCTTCAGATTCGCATGGCATTTTCTTCAGAGAAGGTTGTCAGTTTCTTCAGAGGTAGGCATTTCTATTAAAAAAACTGCCACTTCGGATCTTGCGTCGCAACTAAAACAGCCAGGAGCGCATTAGTAGGCTAGCTAGTGATCGATCGGTAACTTGTAAACACTGAGCGAACATATATAAGGAACTGTTAATGCATCTCAATGATTCACAGATCATATACAAATATGTAGCTCCAAAAGCAAAGATTAGCCACAACTAAAACCAACTAGTATGATTCCCATACATAAGATCAACATGTTAATGCATCTCAATGATTCACAGATCATATACAAATATGTAGCTCCAAAAGCAAAGATCTAGAAAAAACATATGTTCTTCCTACTAACATGGATGCTTCTCTTGGCCAACATTCAGTACAGACTGAATGACAAATTTGTTTGTGAAGTCTACAATTCCTCTTGCAAACGTAAGTGGTTTCACCAACAGCTGGAACCATGGGAATGAACCACACATGATGGAGGAACATCCACTGCAATATGATTTGGTCTTCTCTTGATCACACGGCGAGACTATTTTCGGAATACAAACTTTAACTTAGGCAAAATGATGCCCATTGTATAATCAGACCAAAGCAATGAAGCACCTAGTGTTGGCCAATAAATAGTACAGTACTACTTTTCTGCAGTCCATGAAGTGACTATCCAATCTTTCTGTGTCTATTTTCAAATGGCACTGCATGCAGTGACTATACTATTCTCTTGTGCAGTTCAACCAAAATTGCTGTCACTTTGTGTTTGCTAAATAGCAACGGGCAGACATCTCTGTCTGCAGAAATATCAAGCAGCTAGTAAACATATACCCCACCTTGTATTTTCGGTTTAAACATGTCTCTTCCGCTTAGATCTGTCATGTTTTGCCCTGGACAATTTGATACAGTCATGTTTTGCCCTGGACAATTTCATACTGAATTGATTTGCTTGTTCAGAGCAGAAATATAGCGCCTATTCTTCATCAGACCAAGGATATCCATGTTCGCAGTGATGGAAGAGGTGAAATCGATACAACCGAAATTGAGCATCCAGTCATTGAATCATGTCCTGCACCTCCAATGTAGGTCCACCCTGCCAATAAATACACATGCAAACCACTAGTATTACTATCTAATGACAGTACAAAAAGAGTAGCAAGATAGTAGCAAACCATGTACCTTCTTAATGAACAGCTCATAGTGCCACCAATTGGATATAAAGGTTTGGGAGAAAACATGCTCCTAATGTTGAATCAGTTGGACTTTTTGTGTAGTTCCACTAAACTCGAGCATCCCTGTTTGCATAGATATTGAAAATGTGATTACTATAAAAGTGGCACTAGTTGAAGCATAGACTCACAAATATAAGCATTCCAATTTCTTAATGGGAAAAGGTAGCAAGACTGTTTCTAACCACCTTTTTGAAGGAATAAATAAGGCAACAGAGGCTGATGTCAGAAAGGCATATATAGTTCTTTCTGAAAGAATGATCGATTCCTGACCTTTCCTCTTCTTTTAAGCATATTTTGTGCAGTTCAACTAAAATAAAATGCCATCACCGCCTTGACAATTCAGTGACACTATACAAAAGGAAATGGCTTAACATTACATCATGATGTCAGGTATGTAGTCGACAGGCATTAGAGACAAACTTACAGACCTCCTCCGATAACATAATGAACATTAATTTTAACAAAGGTGTGACTAGCTTTACCGGGATAATTTGAGTGAACTCTACACCCTCTGTTCCTTAATATAAGAGGTTTTTGCGGTTCAATTTAAAGTACCCAAACATCTACTAGTATTTAGAAAAACAGGTAGTAGTTTTCTTGAGCACATATCTAGGAAAGCTTGCCACCCTTTATTTATGTCCATACGCTAATGCAACACCATTCGAAATTTCGAATACTACAAATATACACTAATCCAGTGGCTAGTGCAACAGTAGAGTAGTTATTTTATTACAGGGTACAGTACAATGGTTTTACTGAACAGATTTCAATAAACTCTGGCACTGGAAGATTTCTATAAGAATTAACAATACAAAATGTAAAGGTAACACGTTTCAGCATTGGTATACTAGCTGTGCATGAGCATTAAACCAAATACAAAAGTCTGAAGGTAACTAGCATTATTAACTAATGACAGTATAAAAAAATTGCAAACCATGTACCTCCAAGGTAAATACCATTTCGAACTTGGGGGGACCTTAAAAATTGCTATCCCAATCTTGATAATCGATCAAACATAAAAACTTGATCGAACGAATCAAGAGAACAGCCGGAGGAGGAGGTGCCCACTCTTAACCTTTCCTCTTGTCTTCATAATTTTTTGTGCAGTTTAACCAAAATAAAATGACATCAGCGCCTTGGCTTTTTGGTGACACTGTACAAAAAAATTAACTTATCTCATGAAAGTGAGTTATGTAATCTATAAGCATTAACAGTGCAAAAATCTGAAGTTAGTAACAAGTTTCATCATTGGTATACTGGCTGTGCAACATCATTAGAATGCCTTAGTTGAAAAATCTTTAATACATCCACAATCAACAGCTAACCCTGAAATAATCCAGCGACATTAAATGGCATTGCTTAAATTTATCGGTGGCATTAGACTGAGTGCGGCATTAGTTAAATGTGGCATCACTTTAGCAGTAGCATTGCTTGACTTGACTGCTGGCGTTATACTAACAGCAAAAAGTTATACTAAGAGCAAGCGAGGCCCATTCGGACAGTGGGCGCACCAGTACGATGTACCTCCACGGATGCATAGAGTGGTGAGGGAGGTATGGTTTCCCAGAGCAACAAATATCCAGGCAGCATATGTGGATTACGTCCCATTTTTGTTATGTTTAGCCACCCTTTTCCTATGTGAGGACAACAAACCGATCGACCTGGTCATTCTCTATTGCGTTGTCATGCCTTTCTACCCTTCTTCAACCAAGAGATACAAGACTCGTTCCTTAGCTACTGATTTTCCCCTTCTCAACCTAGATGCGGGTTCGATGCCTGCTCTCTTGGACAGTACAGTCTCCCTTCCTTTCCTAATTCAACCCAGACATGGATTAGTCTTCATGAAGTAGGGTTTCCTTTAATAGTGCAAATTAAGGTTTTCGTTTGCGTGACCAGCAGAGCAGAGGATAGCAAATTGGGAAGATGGTGGAGTGGAAAAAGATCCACATGCAGCGACATGGCAGATGGGGCAATAGAACAAGGGTATTGTTCGAAAAGAGGTAGCATACCTGAGCGTCGGCGGGAAGTGGCTTCGCTCGTGGTCATCATCCTCCACACGCACTACAAAAGCGAACTTGGGGACGGAGGCCATCCTGCACGGGCGCTAGGTCTGAGAGGACGGCCTTGTCGTCAGTGCGTGACCTCGCTTGCCGACGACGAGTGCGTCAACACTGCAAGTCCTTTTCTTCCCCGGCGGATCTGTGACCACCGGTGAGGAGGGAGAGAGAGGCCGTCTTTTTTAGATCTGGAGAGAGGGTGATAGTGTGAGAAGCAAGTGGGCAGCCCTTAGCAAGAAAGTTCTGAAGCTCCAGCCTATATATCTTTTTTATACTACTAGTACTAGAGGTGGAGTAGTGGTAGAGTAGTTTATATTTTCTCTGCAAACAGTACCAGTTAGTCGTGCTTCAAAACTGAACGGCATGCCATTAAAAAAAATAAAGTCGAGAAATAATGCGGCACCTCGGGCCAACGCGGCCAGATCACATTTTGCACGAGAAATTACACATGATGTTTCGTTGACATGTGGTCCCGTTCCAACATGTCAGTGAGACAACGGCGAGTCCTTTTGTACAATTTTCGAAAGGACGTGTAGGCCGGGGCGCCTCTTCGTGTACCGTGGCAAACTGGCAACCGTCCATCGACTCTTCGCCTTTCCCTCTCGATTTGGAACTGCTGTCGCACACTCTTCCTCCCTCCTCCATTTGCCTTCACCCTTCCTTCTGCCATTGTTCGATCATCTTTCCCATGGAGGGAACAAGCCAGAAACGACCCCGTTATTCTTGCCCCGATCTGAAAGATGACGTGGTGGGGGAACTCATTGATCGGTGCAACGTCATCACCTCGGCTAGCATGGCAGGTTCGTTCAAGCCCATTCTCGACTCAACTAATAACATCATTACAAGGAACCCAAGGGTCCAGTAGTGGTTTGATCTCCCTTATCTTCTTCGCTATAAACCTGTTCGCATGGGCGCGGACGACGGAGGCCTCGCCTTGTGCAAGTTGAAGCCGCTTGATAATGATACGTGTGATGTCAAGATGCCATCGCTTAAGGGTAAGTCCTGGGCTGGCACAAATGGAGATTGGGTTGTTTATATTGGGTACAATTGCGAGTGGGAACTTGTGAATGTGTACACTCGTCAGCGGATTCCACTTCCAAAAATCTCCGAGTGCCCTGAGGTTGAGCACACAGATGATCTACGTACGTTCAAATACGATCAAGGTGACTGTCGTCTACTGAAGATAGCAATTTGTCGAGTTCCCAACCGCTCTTGGAATTACAAGAACTATCAAGTTGTTGCTATCTTCGACAAGCTTGTTGCCGTCCTTCGTGGTTCGACTGGATGGATATTGCTCAAAAATCAGTTTCTATACACGGATGTGTACTGTGATGCAATTGAATACGAGGATCTTGTGTTTGCTGCCACCACTCGTGGCACTGTTTTTGCATGGGATCCTCGTAGTTTTGGTACGTTTGTCTTCCACCGTAATTATAATTGTTTCATCCACATGCATGTGGGTTAGCAAGTTTCCCTTTACTAATTAACCTTCTTCTTGTGTTTCCAAGGTCCTGTGAGCATTCCACCACCTATAATTGAAAAAATTTATAAGCAAGGGGGAGATGACGATGGTGATGATCACGAGCATGAGGAGGAGCAGAACTTATATACTCAGTGGCGCCTGGCAACTAATTCCGATGGATCACCGCTTCTTGTCTGTATACAGTCCACTCAGACTATTACTACTGAGGAAGCAGGTGTTGTCTCCCATGGTCGCCCTCTCCTGACCTATTCCAACACCCATTGCATGGTATTTAGGACGGATACTAGTGTGCTAGCGCAAACACCTTCTCCCTGGTTCAGTATTGATAGTCTTGGAACAAACTCGCTCTTCCTTGGACCAAACTATCCAATGATGGTGAAAGGCGATCCAGCTGCTGTTGACACAACGTTACTACCATTTATGAGAAGCAACTGTATCTATACCTCGGACATTTCGGTGGTTCCCTACCCTGGTCCTGATATATGCTGCTTCAGCCTGGATGATCAGTCCTGCGTTGCTCTCGATATTGACAATAGCTGGCCCTTCCCAGAGCACCTATGGTTCAAAGCAAGCGTTTCCAACGCCGAGGATTGGTTGAGTTGAAGTTCATTTCATTGCTTGTTATTTGTTGTGTGATGAAAACTTTAGTATTTGCTAGAATGTTTTGTTGGAAATAATCTATAATCCAACATGTATCCTCGTTGTCGTTGTGTGTTGATGACTTGTTGTATTTAATGAATGGTACATTTCAGTTGCGAATGCATGTCATAGACTCAATTTATGAATGGTTTTCGAGTCACTTCTTGGAGTGTGAGTACCGTAGTAGTATAGCCAGCATCCGGTTAGTATATGAAGTTGCCACATCACATAGAGCCAACCTAATATTGGAGTATGCTAGCCCTCCACCGGCGAGCAGCTTCAAATGGCGGAGGAAGTGAGAGGTCCTGTCACCTTGTGTCCAGATCTGAGATGCCACGTGTACCAGATGAATGACTCCAAGTTCGACCACCGTGATGTTAGGTGCGAGCCCAGGAACACTGTTGGAGAGACCCCCCTCATAATTTTCCTACACTGGTCGTTTGATTCATATGATAGAATGCTATAGGATTTTTTCCCTATGTAATCATCTTTTAATTGGCAATCTAGCATCCACTACAACTTTTGTTTCACTTCCTTTGTTCCTACAAAGAGAGTACTTGCTCTAAATGATGTGCCGTTGCAAGAGCCGCCTATATTTATTAACCATGCTCTAAAAAGGTGGACTAGCTTTGGCTATAGTAGTACTGTACTAGGTTAGTAGGTGACCTTGCGCTTGGCTCTTCTCCTCTTCCGGAAGTCGAACAATAATGATGGTACTACAGTAGTACTTCTGGCAATCTGACACCAAATGAACTCCTGCACGTCCACCGCTTGTAAGCAAATGTTTCTCCTCGTGCTGCGAGCCACCGCGCACGCGTTGGCGAGGGAGAAGGCGTAGTAAGCAAGCTTCTCGTTGTTCTGCGAGTTGACGGGACACATCAAAGTTATTTATTAGTGCTCTCTTCAAAAAGGGCCGACCATGTCCATGGCTACCATCCCGTGCTCTGTCATTGAGTACGTGCACTATTCACGTGCCATCGAGGAGAAAAAAATTTGCGTAGTACTAGGTGCCATCGAAGTGCACGACTCACTTACGCACTGCATATCTCCATTTTCTTGCATGACACGCCACCTTGATGCTAGATTTCCCGCGTGTCATGGAGGCATATAGTATGATTTTGTAAAATGGAGGCATATAGATGTCCCGCGTGTCGGCAAAAGGATGAACAAAACTCATGTCTTAAACGAAAGAGTGGAAGAACATAGATTCCCGACGACCGAGAAGGAGCAAAAAACCTCGGGGTGGAGCGTCTCCACTCATAATATTTTATATTATTTGGCGATATAAAATCAACCAAATCTCTCCACGTTCGTATACCATTCCATAATATGAGAATAACTTTGAACGTAAGCCATTGATTCACTCTATCCAATGTTCATTGACATGGCTCTTGGAGTAAACTCGGTCTTCCTTGGACAAAACTATCCAATGATGGTGAAAGCCGATCCAGCTGCTGTTGACACAACGTTACTACCATTTATGAGAAGCAAATGTATCTATATGTCGGACATTTCGGTGGTTACCTACCATGGTCGTGATATAGTAGGCCGCTTCAGCCTAAATGATCAGTCATGCGTTGGCCTCGAGATTTACAATAGCTGGCCCTTCCCAGAGAATCACTTGTGGTTCAAAGCAAGCGTTTCCAACGCCGAGGATTGGTTGAGTTGAAGTTCATTTCATTGCTTGTTATTTGTTGTGTGATGAAAACTTTAGTATTTATAATCTATCCTCGTTGTTGTTGTGGGTTGATGACCTGTTCTATGTAATAAAATGATATGCCTGTGATAAACTTACTAAATTTATGAATGGCTATTGAGTCGCTTCTCTGAGTGGGTGCTGCGATGAGGCAAAAATATATTTTCCGAATACATAATTGTACGTGCATTGCAACAGGTTATCGGATGAGGCCAATCAACAATAGTACACTATTTGTACTAGCTTCACATGCTGCACTATCTCTACGTCTACGTACGTAATACAACAATTTTTAAACTTGAGACCAGCCACCCATCCTCACAAAGAACAGTTTTTAACCTAGCACAGACTCCAGGAAATTTGGCCACAGTGTGAGGTGGGCCATATGTTAATGTGTTCGTTGTACGTAACCAACACCTCGAATCCTCGATACTACTACTATAAGTAGTACTAGGAGTAGTAGGGTGGCATGGGCCAGAACAAGCATTCACGTCCAGGAGTACGGCACACACCACCAGCACGACCTCCATCTGACACCATATTTCTTGGAGTCCGTGCTACAACAATCTCTTCAACCTAGTCGTTTCTCTAACTCAGCCATCGCGCGGCGGGCGAGGTGGGGGTTTGCCGATAGTCGGTTTCCTCAACTGCAGTCCCACTTGTAAGGCCAACTCCAACGCACGACCCCAAACGGACCTCTGTTTTGCCCGGATTCTGTCCGTTTGGGTAGGGCAATGGGGTCGTGTCCGGGCCATTTCTCGGATGTGGTGGTCGTGCGCCGAACGCGCGACCGCATCCCGGCCACTTACATTTTTCTTTGCAAACACATATCTTTCATCATTGATTTTTTGGTACATGGAAATACATCACCAAAATTTTGACTAGAAAAGCAAGACCAAAGAAAACAAGAACACAAGAATACATTTTAGAAGATATCCAACTTCCATAACTGCTCCTGTAAGTTGGATTAGTGCCTTCTCGATGCATTCATTGTTTATCTGCGGAGGCTCGATCTTGCGTGCTTCTTTCTTCTTCGAGTGTAAAGAAGTAGACGTGTCTAGCCTCTATTCTATCAACAAGTGCACTAGTCTCATCTCTAGCCTCTATGCTGGCTAAAAGTGCTAGAACATCTACTACTAAATTGTGCTCTATCAACATATCATTGTACTCTTCTTCCCAATACCAAAACTTGCATCCAATCTACACAATAAAATTTTAAGTTAGCACAACTAGTCTAATCCGAGAGCACAACCGAAGATTTGGTCGAGTTCTTCCTCCTTTTGCCGACACGTGGGACATCCAGCATCCAGGTCGTGTCATGCAAGAAAATAGAGTGGTAGGTGAAGCCACGTGATGTGCATCTTGGGTTAAACAGTGAATGGAATCTTACTACTCTTGAGTAACTCCAAAAGCGGCCACCAGATCTTTATTGTATTTGTTTTCATCACAGCACGTCGAGGTGAAAGATGTGAAGGTTCAGTGGGTCCTCTTGCGTTTTCACTGACATGTGGGACCGCATATGAGCAAACAGACGATGGGCTCCGCGCGTCTGCTGGCTGGCTGAGAAGAGAGATTGAGGAGGGCCGAGCACGGACTCCAGGAAATTTGTTCTACGTACTCGATATAGTGGAGTAACCAGCACCTCGATATAGTGGGGTGGCATGGGCCATAACTAGCATTCATGTCTAGCAGTACGGCACACGCCACCCACACGAGTCCCATCCGACACCAATTTTCTTGGAGTCCGCACTAGCTACAGCCATCTCTTCTCCCTCCTGTTTTCTCAGCCATCGCGCGGTGGGCGGGGTGGGGGTTTGCCGATAGTCGGTTTGCTCAACTGCGGTCCCACTTGTAAGTGAAAATGCAACACAGCACGCATTCCCCCTTGAGCGGCGTGCCGGACAAACCGTGTGGGGGTGCGACACGAACACGGCAGGCTTTTCCTTTTGAACTTGTAACTTGTAAAATTTGGTTCTGCTCCATGGGGCTACCGAAAGATAGAAATAACGATTTTCCCTAGAGTAATGAGAAGTTTGGTTCTGGCACGGTTCATGCATGGAGTACGTAGGAAAATTATGAAGTTGATGCGAAAGGTAAGATAATTACTAGTAGTACCATATACTACTACATGGATTTGACGAAAAGATAAAGATACATATGGATCCATCAACGACATCCTCACACCCTAGTGCACCGGGTCACCAACCGACGTGTGAGGAGCAGCGGCGTTGGCGGCAAGCTCAACATGCTTCTAAACAATGCCGTCCAAGGTTGCCCTGCGATTCAAGAAGGCTAGCGTCCTATCGTCCTCCTCTTGCATGTAGTAGTCCTTGTGGACGATTTGCGCGTAGACGTGGGTGATTATGTCGATGGTGTCTTGCTGCACCAGGCGCTGTGCGGCGAGCGCGGCCTCGAGGTGGACATTCTCCGGCGCGACGGCGGGCAGTCACAGGGCCACCAGTGCGTCGAAGAGGTTGTCACCATAGAGGCTGTTGAGGGTGGCAGGCATCGCAGAGCCTGGGCGCGTGGGCTAGAGGCGTACGTCAAGGTCGTCCGCGAGCTTCTTGACGATGGTGAACTTGTCAAGACAGCCGACGAGGACCTCGTCGAACAAGGAGACGAAGCTGTTGTCCAAGCGGCCCCTCGCCCTGGCAGCCTCAAGCACTACCTGGAGACATTCCTTGGTGCCAGGATGCAGGCCGGCGTCATGGACCATCTAGCACAGCCGGCTGATGCTCGCGCTCATCGCCTCCATGGGTCTAGCTTCTAGTCAACTGATCTTGCGATTGGAGTGATCACTCTTGCCCTTAGGTGCGTAGGTGCGTAGGATTTCGTAGATTGGACTGGCGGGAGCCTTTATATGAGAAGTGCAGACTGAGTTGAATTCACGTGCGTGTTGGCCATCTACTCCTCGCCCCTCTACTGCACCTGCCTTTGGCTGTATGACAGGTTGGCCAGCCACCCGTTGGACCCACGTGTCATACACCCAAAGGCAGGTGCAGTAAGTCAATGAAGCTGCGTCCCCCTCCGTGCCCGTGCATGCTTTCAATGACTTGAGACTACCAAACATAACATGCGGTGGTTAGTTCATTGCATGTAATCCTATTAAGTAGCAAAAAGACATTAAGTTACCTCGCCGATAGGAATAAAACAATACACCATGTATTTATTTACAGAGGGAGTATAGCCAGCATCCGGTTAGTATATGAAGTTGCCACATCACATAGAGCCAACCTAATATTGGAGTATGCTAGCCCTCCACCGGCGCGCCGCTTCAAATGGCGGAGGAAGTGAAAGGTCGCGTCACCTTGTGTCCAGATCTGAGATGCCACATGTACCAGATGAATGACTCCAAGTTCGACCACCGTTATGCTAGGTGCGAGCCAAGGAACAATGTTGGAGAGACCCCCCTCATAATTTTCCTACATTGGTCGTTTGATTCCTAGGATAGAATGCTATAGGATTTTTTTCCTGTGTAATCATGTTTTAATTGGCAATCTAGCATCCACTCCAACTTTTGTTTCACTTCCTTTGTTCCTACGAAGAGAGTACTTGCTCTAAATGATGTGCCGCTGCAAGAGCCGCCTATATTAATTAAGCATGCTCTAAAAAGGTGGACCAGCTTTGGCTATAGTAGTACTGTACTAGGTTAGTATGTGACCTTGCGCTTGGCTCTTCTCCTCTTCCGGAAGTCGAACAATAATTATGGTACTACAGTAATACTTTTGGCAATCTGACACCAAATGAACTGTTGCACGTCCACCGCTTGTAAGCAAAAGTTTCTCCTCGTGCTGCGAGCCACCGTGCACGCGTTGGCGAGGGAGAAGGCGTAGTAAGCAAGCTTCTCGTCATTCTCTCGTCGCTCTGTCATTGAGTACGTGCACTATTCACGTGCCATCGAGGAGAAAAAATATTGCGTAGTACTAGGTGCCATCGAAGTGCACGACTCACTTACGCACTGCATATCTCCATTTTCTTGCATGACACGCCACCTTGATGCTAGATGTCCCGCGTGTCATGGAGGTATATAGTATGATTTTGTAAAATGGAGGCATATAGATGTCTCGCGTGTCGGCAACAGGATGAACAAAGCTCATGTCTTAAACGAAAGAGTGGAAGAACATAGATTCCCGATGGCCGAGAAGGAGCTACAAACCTCGGGGAGGAGCGTGTGCACTCATAATATTTTATATTATTTAGCGATATAAAATCAACCAAATCTCTCCACGTTCCTATACCATTCTATAGAATGAGAATAACTTTGAACGTAAGCCATTGATCCACTCTATCCAATGGTCATAGTTGGAAAATCCAAACAAAACCAAGCAGTGGATCAACTCTTTTTTTTCCAGATCAACTCTTTTAGCACTTAGATTGTTGCCGCGTGCCCACCTAGCCCACCTATATATCCGCTCACGTGTGATGACCACAGGAGCTATCCACTAAGATTGTATGTTAAAAAATAAAGGTCGATAACTAATGCGGCACCTCGGGCCAACGCGGCCAGATCGCATTTTGCACGAGAAATTACACACCATGTTTCGTTGACATGTGGTCCCGTTCCAACATGTTAGTGAGAAGACGGCGAGTCCTTTTGTACAATTTCCGAAAGGACGTGTAGGCCGGGGCGCCTCTTCGTGTACCGTGGCAAACTGGCAACCGTCCACCGACTCTTCGCCTTTCCCTCTCGATTTGGAACTGCTGTCGCACGGTTGATCATATTTGAACGTACGTAGATCATCTTTGTGCTCAACCTCAGGGCACTCTACACCGTCGAGGCGTAGAGGTGGATGTGCAGGTCGACGGTCTCTTGCATGGCGAGGCGCTGCGCGGCGAGCGTGGCCTCGAGGTGCACATTCTTTGTCGCGACCTCCGGACCTGCAGGGCCACCAGGGCTGTAAAGAGTTCATCACCATGGAGGCCGATGAGGGTGGCAGACAATGAGGATCCTGGGCACGCGGGTTGGAGCAGTACGGCAAGGTCGTCCGCGCGCTTCTTGACGTCGGTGAACTTGCGGAGGGAGTTGACCATCACGTCGTCCATGCGAGAGGCGAAGCCGGCGTCGGCGAGGGCTACGATGCCTGTGGTCACCAGCACCGTATGGAAATGCTGCGCCGTGTGGGGCCACAGGCCAGCGCCTTGGATGATTTGGCACAGCTGACTGCCGCTCGCGTCCATCGCCTCCATTGGTGTTTGTGGCTTCTGGTCACTTGGTCTTGGATTGGAGTGAGCAGTGTTGCGCAGAGACTTGCGAGTAGATGGATTGGAGTGGTGGGGCGCCTTTATTATATGAGAGTCCAAACTCGGTTGCATTCACATCGTGCTGGCTCTATTCTGCTTCTCCAATTAATTCCCTCTGCATGTAATTGAGGATGCATCATTGACCGTTCAACGTCTCGGGAACCGCTACCCTCTCCCTCCTTGGCATTCAAGCACCTATGAACCCGTCGACGATGAGGTACCTATGGTGACTTCATAAATTTCAAGATGATAGTGCCGTGCGTGTGTGCGTTCATAGGGTTGAGTGTATGCGCGTGTATATGAGCGCTTGCGTCTGTACTGTGTAAAAAAACGTAAATGCATGTGAAAAAGAGACTAGTCAGTATACTCAATATTGTGCACCTCAGAGAGGAAAACGATAGAACTAGTACGTATTTATTTACGGTGCGGATTCACTCATTTTGCTCCATAGGTACTGCGTCTCAGTGTAGTCTAGTCACTTGTTGAAATCTCTAGAAGGGCAAATACTACTTTCTGGTTTACAGGGCTATACTAGCAAGTAGTTGTACGTACTAGTACAATAGTGGGCTCACATAGCAATTTTGTCTCATGCAAGAGCCTGGCTATATGCGTGCTCCAATGTTCGCAACCGCAACGTTCGGTTTGCGCTTGGCTCTTCACCTCTTCGAGAAGACGAACAATGATGTTACTACTACTGCTTCTATAGTGTCGAATCCACTGATGCATGTCCGTCCACCGCGAGCGGGATGGATAGCTTGTTGTAGAAGTACTACTAAGCAAAAGCCTGTCCTCGTTTGCGAGCAACTGTGCGCATGGGTGAGGGAGAAGGCGTGTAGTAAAATCAAGCTTCTCCTCGTTGTACGAGTTGACGCGACACATCATAGCACTGGCCCCACATGCTTGCCTCTAAACTTGGCTGAAAGACCCGCAGTGTACAATATATTTGCTGCAACCTCTAACGTTTACCCACCACAAATTAAAATATATGTGGCCGTATGCATCGTTCTGATGTAGAGGCCGGGGAGTCCCCCCTTTTTGAAAAAAACCAATTAAAATATATATTCCTGTCTTGACCAGATGAGCGTGCAAACTACAATCACCAGGGTGTCAGGTAGGGCCAGAAGACTATTTTAATTTTTTTAAAACTTCGAGACGGCCACATAGCATGGAGCCGACCCCAACGATTTTAAGCTTACAGGCACGGTACACGCTATCCTAGACTACTCTACACATGAAACTGCCACACGAGCGTCCGGGCTGCGCTTGGCTCTTCGCCTCTTCGGGAAGTCGAACAATGATGGAGTACTACTACACTGGAGGAGTACTACAGTACGCTTCTGGCCATCTGACACCGATTGAACTGCTGCATGTCCACCGCGTGCGGGAGGGAGAGCGTGTAGCGAAAGCTTCTCCTAGTCTTGCCAGCCACCACGCTCATGGGCGAGGGAGGGACGCTCCTGCCTTTGCGTGTATGACAGGTGGGCCCAACAGGTGTGTGGCCAACCTGTCATACAGCCAAAGGCAGGTGCAGTTAAGTCCGCGAGGGAGAGGATAATCAAACTTCTCGTTGATGTACGAGTTGACGCGACACATCAAAGCACTGCACTCGATATATTTCAATAATTTGCGTTTACCGATGCATTAATTACAACGCATGCATGCATGCCGTGACTCTCCTTTTGATACTTGCATGTGTTGATTTAATGCACCTTGAAGTAGTATAAAATATGTGACGGTAAAGATTTGTAATACCCTGGCCCAAGTCGAGAGATGGTTGTGCACGAGGAGGGCGAGATCATGCAGACCGAACAGGACCCGACGATGGAGCTCTCTAAGGTCTCGATGGAGCTCACCGTGCTCCACCGCCCCTTGTGCCTCCGCCCCTTGAATTGTGGTTTCTCAACGATTGTGCTAAACTTCTTGTGAATTGTGGTGGTTTTCAGTAATGAAAATCTGAAGGGGCAAGCCCTTCTTTGATAAAAAAATCGTCCTTATATATTCATCAGTCTTGCTATAAGTCGCAGTAGATGCTATATAGGTCCGTCGGATCTTACATCAAGATCCGTGCTTTCAGATTTTATTTTTTTCTCTCTTAAATCTCAGTCGAGTGAGACATAGCCACGCCATTAAACAGAGGCTCGGGCGCCATTAATGGAGACCTTGGGAGAGAGGTGGACGGCAGATGGAGGTCAAAGGGCTCTCCTCCCGATAAGCACGTGCAGGGGTCTGATCGCACGCCTCTCGTACTCAAATAGCTACCCTGCACGGCGCCTCCTAGCTAATAAAAAATGGGGACGCGTGGCGGCACGTAAATGGTACTAATAAGTAGAACGCCCACGGTTTCAATAATACTTGTGTTTCCGATTGTAACGTGACAGCACTTGTTCCAAAATGACTTTGTTGATTGTTAATGTGTGTGCCTTCGCAAATCGGACTGCAAATTTACCACAGCATGTTGGTGCCATGTCATGGCACCAAGCCAAGTTTCATTATTTTCATGCGTGTTTTGGATTTACAGGAATTAAAAAACTAAGTTTCTCAATGTTTCCAACCCAGCCACGACACCCAGAATTTTGAATTTCATTCCCATTTCTTGCATGGAACCTAGAAATTTACCCGAGGACACACATGTGATTTTTCAACCAACTTTGGTGCACTGGAACATGTGCTTGTATTTCAAATTTAAATTATGCACACAAAGGTGACACGTTCCCTCCCAGAACCACGAGCCTTCTTGAGAGAAGCTCCGATTTGCAAGAAGCTTATACCAAAATTTGTTCCTATTTGGCCAATTTTTTTTTACCACGGCATGGTACTACCATGACATGACACCATGCCAAGTTTCATGATTTTAAAACCAAGTTTCTCAATGTTCTCGACCGAGCCACGATGCCCAGATGTTTGAATTTTATTCTCATTTTTTGCATGGGACCTACTCCCTCCTTCCATCTATATAGGGCCTAATGTGTTTTTCAAGACAGCCTTTGACTATTGACAAGATTAATAGCACATGAGATGTATACTATGAAAATTATATTATTGGAAGCTCCTTTGACATACAAATTTGAAGGTATGCTTTGTGTAAGTTGCATGTCATATATTATTGCTCTAACGTTTGGTCAAAGTTAGCCTCGAAAAACGCATTAGGACCTATATAGATGGAAGGAGGGAGTAGAAATTCACCCGAGGACACAAATGTGATTTTTCAACCAACTTTGGTGCACGGGAGCATGTGCTTGTAGTTCAAATTTGAATTATGCACATTAAATGACCAAAAACTCAATTAATGTGTAAATAAGGCCAAACGAAGCCGGAATAATTCCAAAATTTAATAAGGCACTCAGGTAGTTCTATGTTGCCTTTGTAAATAAACTCAAGGGGGACAACGTATATCGTTTCGCACTCAAAGGTGGCACGTTCCCTCTCAGAACCACGAGCCTTCTTGAGAGAAGCTTCGGTTTGCAAGAAGCTTATACCAAAATCTGTTCCTATTCGGCCAATTTTTTTACCACAACATGGTAGTACCATGACATGACATCCATGCCAAGTTTCATGATTTTCAGACGTGTTTTGGATTTAAAAGAATTTTAAAACCAAGTTTCTCAATGTTCTCGGCCGAGCCACGATGCCCAGATGTTTTAATTTTATTCTCATTTCTTGCATGGGACCTAGAAATTCACCCGAGGACACAAATGTGATTTTTCAACCAACTTTGGTGCACGAGAGCATGTGCTTGTAGTTCAAATTTGACTTATGCACATTAAATGACCAGAAACTCAATTAATGTATAAAAAACGACAAACGAACCCGGAATAATTCCAAAATTTAACAGGGCACTAATGTAGTTCTATGTTGCCTTTGTTAAGAAACTCAAAGGTGGCACATTCCCTCTTAGAACCACGAGCTTCCAAATCGGCCCAATTTTCTCGATGTTCTCGGCTGAGTCATGACGCCCAGATGTTTGAATTTCATTCTCATTTCTTCCATGGGACCTAGAAATTCAATCAAGGATACACATGTGATTTTTCAACCCACTTTGGTGCACCGGAGCATGTGCATGCAATTCATATTTAGATTATGCACATTAAAAGTCCAGGAACTCAATTAATGTATAAAAAGGCCAAATGAACCCGAAATAATTCCAAAATTTAACAGGGCACTCATATAGTTCTATGTTGCCTCTGTAAATAAAATTAGGGGGGAGGCAGCGTATATCATTTCGCTAACAAAGGTGACACGTTCCCTCTCGGAACCACGAGGCTTGTTGAGAGAATCTCCGGTTTTGCAAGAGGCTTATACCAAAACTTGTCCCAATTCAGCCAAAAATTATACATATGAGAACAGGGTTTAGATTATCCCAAACATCTCGCTACCTAGACCAATAATGTACTATGATTTGAATTCAACATAAAATGGATACAAATATTTGAATTGGAGAGCGTATGGTACATGTAGTTCATAGTGAAATATGATTACTGTTATATGTATGTTTTTTGTTATCAAGATAATATTTAAATTATTGTATAACTTGACAACAATCGTATTCAAATAAGGAAAATTGATTCAAATTTAGTCCATATGGTAGACGACAATATATATGTTCACATGGTGGAGTAAAATGTTCATATATGATGGAAGATCAAAATGTACGACTACATCAATTATAAACCGCAAGGTCACCTAACGATATATTCGAATTCAACATAATGTGGATTCAAAAATTGAAATTCGAGATCATGGCATCTGTAATCATATAAGAAGGGACATTACTCTTTCTTTGGTGGGAATTGATTTGTTTTTTGTTGTTGTTGAGGGAAGTGCGAATCGATTTGCTACAGTGCAGGGTAATCTTGTTCTCCCAATTTTTTTACATTTTTCTTGTAGTTTTTTCAATGGCATCTATAGCAATATAGTAAAAGGGGACATGACTCTTTTGTGTCTTGTATGAATTGTTTTTTTACACGTTAAGTTTGTTCTGCCGAACAAGGAATCTGCACCTTGTTATCCCAAAATTTTCAAGCTCGAGTATCTTTTGTCTCACCTGCTTTGAAACTCCCGCTTCTTCAACCCGCGCCGCGCCTTGTTATCCCGAAATTTGGACGCGCGCGAGAACTCCCTCCTCATCTGAAATCGCTCCCGCAGCCCAGACACGCAAAATCCCCCTTCTACCCCTCGGCCGGAAATGAAGGTCCACGTCGCGGTGTCAAAACCGGTGGGGGTACGCTGGTAACTTACCCTACATTTCGGACAAGCGCGTCCCTAAGCTTGGCTCCCCCTCCCCCTTCGCCCTCCCCCATTCGTACACCGAGGCCGCCAAAACCCGCGAAACCCCATGCTCCTCCGTCGGCCTCCCGACCGCCGCCCAGCCGGAGACTCTTCCCCGACTACGTCGTCCACCGCAACAGCTCGCCGTCCCTCATCCACCGCACCGGATGAGGATCCGTTGTCGATCTCGTTGTCCCGCCGGATCAGCCGCCCCGTCCTCCACCTCCAAGGAGTTGCCCCGACATTCGCCTCGTCTATCGCGCCACCTCAATCCCCACAGCGCCGTCTTGACCTGCCCCACCGGAACCGGAGCACCCTCACCAAGGAGGTTCTGCACTCACCGCTGCATTTTATCTTTTATTCGATCTCACGGGCCTGCCGGTGCTCGATAGCGAGCAGACATTGCGTGTCTCCATCGACGGCGCCGTCACCGGCCACATCATCCACGGCGTCTCTCCCCCATGTCGTTGCTTCCTCGGCGGCGACTTCCACAACGGCACTAGCTGTAGCTACTCCGGTTCTCGCTCGCGCTGCGGCTCTGTTCTTGCTGTCGGTTGCGCTGCTGCACTGCTCCTGCTTTCGTTCGTGCTGCTGCTCTGCTCTTGCTCTCGCTTGCGCTGCTGCTGCTGCTGCACAACCTCCGGCAGCTACAGGAGTTGCTGCTTTAGCACTCGCTCGCGATGCTACTGCACGACTTGCTCTCTGCTAGTGCGTTCCCTGCTCGAGCGTCTGCTGATTTAGATCACTGCTTCTCTGCTACTAGTGCTCGAACGCCCTAAACATCTATTGCAATGCTCTGTTACTAGTTCAATCAGTTTCGACAGTAAAATTCAGTTTCGTCTGTGAAGTTCATTTTCTTTAGTTAAGTTTAGAGTGAACAGTACTTACAGCATCTGTCGGAGCGGCCGTGGCGCGGCTGATGCATTTTACATCTAGCACTTTTTGGTGATGTATTTTACATCATCTATTGCAGATGATATTAGGGTCCCACTTCAGATTAACATTGTGTGTCTTGTCATGCTTCAGCCTCGTTGCCGTACACCTTAGCGGAGCTGCTCCAACGACGGAACCGTCCATCACAACGGAGCAGTACCCTCGGCGCCATTTCCAGAGGCCTCGGATCTTCTTCCCCGTCTCCGACAGTCACACCAGCATCATCACCATCCTCCACGTCCAACCCAATGATGCTGAGGTCCACAAGGCTATGCCAAAGAGGTTGTACACTCGTCGCATCACTTTGTTTCTCCATTCCTCTGTTCTTCCAATTCATGTGAGCCAAACACCCAGGTTGACTGAAATCCTATGTTTCCAAATGCTCTGTTTTGCACGTGCATTCCTATCCTATTCCTGTGTTTTTCCTGTCCCTGCGTTTATAGAATCCTCCAATTCCGAGGAGCCCTTACAGATTTACTTCATTTTCAGATAGGCGTCAAAGAAAACTCTGTGTGTTATGTCCTGCTCCTGCCGTGCCGTCATCCACCCCACCTGAGGTGCACCATCGACAGAAGCGTTCACTACAGCAGAGATCCCCCCTGCAGACTTCCTTTCGCCGCCTCAGATCATCTTCCCCGTTGTCGGCAGCCACGCCAACTGCATTACAATCATCGACTGAGTAGATGAACCTGAGGACTACACAGTTCCGGAAGAGAGGTCGCAATCTTTCGTGTTTGCTTACGTTATACACCGGTTATTATTACCTGCTACTTTATCGTTCAATCTTGAGTTTTGAATTGCCCATGGGTCTCATATCGAGCCAGCAACGAATAGTATCTGTCTACTATCTGGTTCATCTAGGGTCTTCTATGTGGTTCATGTTGGGTGGGCAACAAACAATAGATGATCCATTGTCTATCTTTTTAAACTGAAGCTATAATCTACCTGCTATCGTTAGTTTTGGATCCATCCACTCGTTTGCTACCATCAGTCTTGATTTTTGCATGCACCCTTAGGCCTTACAAAATCTAACTATTTTTTATTATGCATGTCAGATATTGTACACAATCGTACTGAACATGTAGAGAAAAAGAGAAGACCGTTGCGTGCGAATATAATGTCATGCAGACGCTGCTCCATGGTGGGCGAAGTGCCCCCCTCCTGCATTTCCAAATTGTATTCTAGAGGAAGATAACTGTTCAGATGGAGATTTAGAAGGAGCCGAGCACGCCTGTTTACCACCTGAGGTGTTTTCTCTAACCTGGCATGCTGATGTTGGTCATATCATGCATATGGCGCCTTGCATTGCTTACATTATACATCTTATATGTCATGAGCTTAGTTTAGATTTGCTTTGTGTGAATGCCACCTGTTTGGTTTCTATATCATACTCCCACCATTCCTAAATATTTGTCTTTTTAGAGATTTCAACAAGTGAGTACATACGGAACAAAATGAGTGAATCTACACTCTAAAATATGTCTATATACATCCGTATGTGGTAGTCCATTTGAAATCTCTAAAAAGAAAAATATTTAGGAATGGAGGGACTATATGGGAATTATGCAATGCCATCTTCTTTAGCCAGGCATCATATACGTGAATCATGCAATGCCATCCTGTTTAGCCAGTCATCGTATATGTGAATTGTATTGTGCCATTTTTTAATAATGTATTCCATTTGTCAACAATGTTTATACATTCATCTACTCTTCCTATGCATCAGCCATTTTAGTCGGTCATGGGAAAATCTGGAGTGAAAACAAGGTCTTCTGAGCAGTCAGTGCTACCTGTCGATGCAGATTTGTTGCTGGTTACAGATAGCTCCTCAGAGGAGGATTCAGAGAGAGATGACCAGTCGTATTCCCCCCCCCCCCCGAGGTGCATGCTCTAACTTGGCTGGGTTATATTGCTCATATCATGCATATGGTGT
Source organism: Triticum aestivum (assembly GCF_018294505.1). Lineage (NCBI taxonomy): Eukaryota > Viridiplantae > Streptophyta > Magnoliopsida > Poales > Poaceae > Triticum > Triticum aestivum. The sequence goes on from NC_057799.1 coordinate 309,840,552, forward strand.
CTTGCATTGCCATGCCATCTGCTTAGATTAGACATGGTTTGTGTGAATGCCTCCTGTTTGCTTTCTATATCTGATATGTGAATTATGCAATGCCATGTTTTCAGCCAGTTATCATATATGTGAATTATGCACCGCCATGGAGCCAGGCATCATATATGTGAATTATCTCGTGCCATCTTTTTTTTATTACGTATTCCATTTGTCGACAATCTGTGTATATTGAACTACTCTTCATGTGTATCAGCTATTTGAGCCGGTTATGGAAAAATCTGGAGTGAAAACAAGGTCTTCAAAGCAGGCAATGGCACCTGTTGAAGCATATATCTCGATGGTTATAGGGAGCTCCTCAGAAGAGGATTCAGAGACAGATGACCAGTCCTATATCCCACCTGAGGTGTATGCTCTAAGTTGCAATGTTTATATTTCTCATATGATGCATATGGTGTCTTGCATTGCTTAGTTTAGACATCATATGCACAATATTGAATTCTATCTGCTTAGTTTATAGATCATACATGCGAGTGCGAGCTGCTTAGTATATGAATCAATTATGTCAATTATATCATGCCATCCTGTATAATTAGACAACATGTATGTGAATTATTTCATCCCAACCTATTTTAGAAAGACATCATATAGTTTTGTCATGTCATCCTGTTTAGGTACTCATCATATGTTGAATTATGCCATTATATCCTATTAAGTTATCCATCATATATCTGAAATTGTGTCATGCTATCCTGTTTAGTTAGGCATCATATATGTGAAATTGTGGCATGCTGTCCTGTTTGGTTAGATAACATATATGTGAATTACCACATCTGTCTATCATACAATGTCTGTACGTTCAATTTCTTTTCTTATTTATCAGCCATTTGAATTGGAGGGGGTGATGGCAGTATCTAAGGGAGCAAAAACCCGTTCTTCACAAAAGACAGTGCTACCCGTCGATGCAGATAGAACCATGGTTGTACTGGCCCACAAACTAGCCCCACCACACATAATCGAGACTCTTCCAGATTGCACACTTGCACCATTGGGCAGAGAACCAGCTACAACCCATCTAACCGCACCCCAGCGGATAGTAACCCACTTATAGTTGACAAAGCACCATGTCCACCACAGAGTACCCCCACACGAGCAGTTTGTAAAGCTACTACAGTGCCCAAAGCACGAAGACCACCACACCTAACCCAAACTCCACGTTTAAAGCAGAAGAGCAACTGTTCTCAGGTCAAATTCCGTAGCTATGGTCCATACTCATTTGCTGTTGCATCACTGTATTTACTCATACCAACTACTTTCGAATTTGAAGGATCCAATTGAAACTCCAATGGCGCAACAGGTATGTTTTAAACCTATTTATTTACCTGGATTGCTGTTCTAACTTCTTGCTCTATGTTGATTTCAGTTTAAGTTGTATAAACAGTTATGTTCTCATGTGATGCACATTACAAGTGCTGCCAATGCTGTGTAGTTTCTCACACTTATATTCTATCTATGCTGCTGTTTCTTAAAAATATATGAGTTGAACTGTGTCTCTATCTTGATTAGGGAACATAAACTAGAATGATATGGACAATACAGTGACCATAGTACATAGATATATGTTTGTTTCATGTTGTTATCCTGTCCACCTTACCACTGAACCGGTTTACCAAAATGAGTTTCGTATGCTACAAGCTAAACCTGTGATGTGTCTGCTTGTTTCTCTTGTAGTATGCAAACATAATATTGGAGAAGAGCACCCCACTATGCAATGGTAGAGAAAGTAAGGCAGATAAGGTTCAAGATAGTGAGACAACCCTGTTGGTCTCCAAGAAAGGTGATAAAAACGATCTTGTAGACAGTGAGAAAACTCCACAGTCCTGCGTTGATGTAGTGTTCGAGTTACTGGCCAGTACCGCTGGCACAAGCTCTTCGAACTCGCTGCCTGAATCACTTCGGCTTCTTCAGTCTCAGCTACAAGCTGAAAGGCATCACTCAGCTGTGCTGCGGCAAGAAGCCGAAGGACTGAGGAAGTCCCTGCAGAATTCAGATGCGTACTTTCTTGTGCAACAGCAAGCGCTGGAGGATTTAAGCGCCAAACAAGAGAAAGTTAATAAGCTTGCTAAGCATCTTGCCAGCATTATGGGTACCCAGGATATTGTTTCTTGAACCCTTCTGAAGTGGTTTCTGTTCTGGACTTGTTTTGCTGCGGCGTTTATATGCTGCTTTGTTCCCTATATTTGCACTGGTGGCGAACTTTGATGCCCAGTGGATGTAATATGTGTAATAGCCGTGATAGCCTAGCATAAGTTGCTTGCTTATTTATTTCCTTGTTGTCTTGTTTATTTGTTTGCTTGTAGTCAGTGCAGTTCTTTTTCCGCGGTTTGCTAGTGGCTGCAATAACCTATTTTTTAAAACTAGGCCACAATAACCATGGGCTAATATTTACTGTAGTGACACTGGGCCTCCTACGGGTCGTACAAACAGTGGGCCTTCTACGGGCCGTAGAAACAGTAGGCCTTCTATGGGCCATAGAAACAATGGGCCTTCTACGGGCCGTAGAAACAATGGGCTTTCTACGGGTCGTATCATCAATGGGCCTTATACGGGCCGTATGATCGATTGGCCAAACATGGGCCAATAACAGGCCGCATTATGGCCGTAAACGGGCTAGAGTTGGAATTGTCCGTTCATGGGCCGACCATAACGGGCCATCGTTAATAGGCCGTATTTGATGACGCTATGAAAACGGCCCAACGTATTTACGGACCACAAACGGGCCGACTGTAACCACGGGCTGAATTTGGCCCACAAGCAGAAAATGACAGTAACGGGCCGTAAGTAAACGAATGCCGGAAATGAGCCCAAGAATAAATGGGCTCTGAGAAGGCCGAAAGATAACATGGGCTGGAAACGGCCCAACGGAATAATGTGCCGTTAATGGGTATATAGTGATACACTGTTCATTACGGGCCAGTTTCACCACGGGACGTTAATGGGTATAAAGTGATACACCGTTCATTACGGGCGAGTTTCACCACGGGCCGTTAATGGGTGTAAAGTGATACACTGTTCATTATGGGCCAGTTTCACCACGGGTCGTTAATAGGCCAAGAGTTACATAGGGCCTCATATGGGCCGAAAGACGTCATGGGCCATACATGGGCCAGAAATGAAAACGGGCTGGAATCATATTGGATGGCCCAGATGATGCTACTGGGCCTAATCTGGATAGGGCGTAACGGGCCTTGGGTTAACGGGCTGTAAATGGGCTATATGCGAACAAGCCGTTAACAGGCTTTCCATGGGCCGGCCCGCCACCTTTTGACCAAGTCAAACAGGCCGGCCTTTCCACAGGAATGGGCCTCTGTTGGGCCGTGGCACGTGTCGACGTATCATAGGCGCCTTCCGTCCAATGAGTGGATGACATCTGTCCCAACGATGAGCCGACACGTATTTCCTCTAGCCAATGATGATTTTACACGTGGAAAATCCCCATTGGTTGGGGCTGTTAACGGGTTATCGGATCCAAAACCCGACCCGATAGCTTAACGGCGTTCCGTTACGGTGGATGCCACGTGTCGGTCACCCTTGACGAAAGCACTTCTGTGACGCGCGATTTATCGTCATGGAAGTGGACACTTCCGTGATGATAATTTTGGCAATGTCATGGAACACTTCTACGACAGCACAGGTATGACTATCTTGATTCTGTCATAAATTTGTCATGGATGTACATGCATAACGGAAAACGTGACCTACTGTGACAAACACGTATCATCACGGAAGTGTATTTTTTTGTAGTGTAGGGAGGAGATCTACATATCCGTATTGCCAAGCTTGCCTTCCACGCCAAGGAGAATCCCATCCGGACACGGGACGAAGTCTTCAATCTTGTATCTTCATAGTCCAACAGTCCGGCTAAAGTATATAGTCCAGCCGTCCGAGGACCCCTAATCCAGGACTCCCTCAGTAGCCCCTGAACCAGGCTTCAATGACGATGAGTCCGGCGCGCAGATTGTCTTCGGCATTGCAAGGCGGGTTCCTCCTCCAAATACTCCGTAGAAGATTTTGAACACAAGGATAGTGTCCGGCTCTGCAAAACAAATTCCACATACCACCGTAGAGAGAATAATATTTCCACAAATCTAATCTGCTGACACATTAGGCAGCATGACATCATACCACGGCCCGGTCATTATTCGAACCGTTTTTCTCAACCTGCGACTGCACATATTGCGAGGCGGTTTCCTTGGCATGTCTTGTTGAAGCAGAGATCGTGTCCCCTTATCACGGGATTCTCATCAATACGGGTGTGGGTAACCCAATCGCGCCCGTTGGTATGACTCCTCGATTTTAGGCAAGTTCCAAACGGCCACGCGGAGGACGCTTGACATTCACCCTCCTTATAAAGGGGCCAAGGTCTGTCCTTTTCTTCTCCCGCTCAATCGAATCCTTCCCCCACCTCGAGTACCAACACCCAAGGCTCAGGCTAGGCGCTTCGGACCTTCAATCATGTCTGGATCCAACCTTCAAGGTCGGTAGATGCCCTCCTCTGTCACAGAGGAGGACATCAAGAAGCTAAGAGAAGCCAGGTATCTGACCGCCCAAATCTCGCACAGGCTGCCCGCTCGAGGGCAGGTCATTCCCACTCCCGAACCCGGCGAGAGTGTCGTATTCGTCTCCCACTTCCTCCGAGGGCTAGGACTTAGTCTAGATCCCTTTGTTAGGGGGCTCATGCTCTATTACGGGCTGGATTTCCATGACCTGGACCCGGATTCCATCCATCACATCTCGTAGTTCATCGTCGTGTGTGAGGCCTTCCTCCACGTCACCCCGCACTTCGGCTTATGGCTCAAGACCTTTAATGTGGAGCCGAAGATGATTAATGGGCGACACGCAGAATGCGGAAGTGCCGTAATAAGCAAAGGCGCTGGTGTACCATGGCCAAAGGGTTCCTTCCCGGAGGTACCCAGCTTATGGCAACGGGAGTGGTTTTACATCACAGCTCCCCGCGGTACTAAGTGGGTGGCTGCCCCCGCCTTCCGCTCGGGCCCCCCTCCACAACTGACATCATGGATCAACAAGGGGCTGGACTGGGGGTCAGTAAATGATGTGCCGATATTCCAGAGTCGCATCTGAGATCTCCTCGAGAGAGATGTCAGCCTGGTCACGGTAATGCAAGTCATGCTAGTTCGTCGAGTCCCGCCTTGCAAACGCCGACCTCTCCGTATGTGGGAGTTCAACCCGGAAGGACCGCGAGCTATTCAACACTTCCTCTGCATGACGCTCGAAGAGATGTACAGATTGTTCTTCGGATCACAAATAAAGTGTTCGGACACCACCGAGGATGCGGGTCTGAGCTGCAATCGTCTAGATACCCAAGTATGTAGTTCTTTGGCCGAACACGCTGTCTCTTTATTTATCACAACATCGTTTTGAAAAGTCGCTCTTTGACCAGGACTGGGTAAAAAAGGCGAAGATGATCAGGTGTTCGGCCCCACTTCCCGAAGGCTCAGCCGATCCAGTACTAGCCAGAATGCTTGAGCTCGCACCTTATCAAGCGCCTTCAGGGGAAGATAAAGGGGGGAATAAAGAGGCTGAAAACCGGCCTCACTCATTATACATCCAAACCGGGGGAATTAGCGCCTCTGTGAGGGAGGATAACTGGGGAGAAGAATCCGAAATTCCCTCTCCCCAGGGAAGGAAGTGGACCGCCTCTGAAGACTTGGAAACAATGGTTTCCAAACGAGGGAAGAAATCCTTGCCAGAGGGTCCGCAAGGGGATCAGCCCTCCACCGAGCTGTAAGTAAACAAAAGTACTCCATAGTAAACATATCCTGCTTTATTTCTGAGGACAATAACCGAAGCGTATGTCTTCTAGTTCGGATCGTAGCCCTTCTCGACAGAGTTCGTCTCGGGGGATCTTCTTCCGGAGATGATGGAGAGCGAAACACCTCCCCATGCCGCCCCGCCTCATGAGGCGGGCGACCCTGAGGTGTCGTCATAGAGGATTTCTCCTGATCCGCCAAGGTCAGTGGGTAACCCTTCAACCACCCGAAGTCCGGAGTATTCGACTCCTAAGGACAGCAACAGGAAGAGGCCGGGACTGTCCGGGGCGCGACCAGACGCACTGATGAATCTTCTGGAGCAAGCGGCTATCTCAGAAGCACATCGTACGCTAATGGGTACGGTAGTTGAGAGGATTGCATCCACCAAAAGCGGGTTGCATGAAGCTTTTATGAGCCTGCTGAGAGGCTTTGAGGTACGCAAAGTAGTATATATTTTTGACGGTACCGCACACGCTAGGTGTGCCCTATGCAGATAGTAGCCCCTGAGACTCTGGTTGCTGTCGAAAACGGCGGCAAACAGAGGATCATATTCCCAGGTAATAATCATGCCGCCGTCATGTGCAGGTGGCTGAAGGTCCGGTGGATAGCCGGACTGGTGAGTTTGCCGAGCTGAAGCGGCAACTTGATGTGGCACATGCCGACATCGTGCTTGTAAACAAGCGGCTTCACGAGGCACAGGGTATGTATTTTCTCGGGTGATCAACACATATTAAGAGGAGCATGATGCTAGTATCTTTAATATGTTGTGACTGTAGATGGAGCTACCGCCGTGGAGACCCTTCGGGCGGAACTTGCCCGAGCCAAGGAACGAGCCAGGAAGAGTGATGCGGCCGCTCTAAAGGCGGTCGAAGAGCTGAGAGCTGAACAGGCTGCGCATTGCCAAAGCAAAGATAAAATAGCCAAGATGGCTGTTGAGTTGAAAGATGCCGCCGACTGTTACGAGCTTCTTGAAAAAGAAAGCCGAGCGAAGACGACGGACCTGGAGAAGGCCATGATAGCAGCCAAGGAAGCCCGCTCTAAAATCAGAGCAGCGAAGGAGGAGCTACGTCAAGCCGGAGATATGACGGCTGGGAAGCCCTTTTTGTTGCGGACGAAGTTCGAAGATCCTAAGTATGCCCCTCTTGAGCAATTATGGAGTTCTGCGGACGCGTACCTGGATTTGGCAGCAAGTGCTGCTGATGCGACCAAGTTTTTCGAAGACAAAAGGAACACGAAGTGGAATAGTTGTTCTGGTCGCAGTTCAATGCTCCGGCGCGTCCGCTGCTATTAAATGAGCAAATGGCCGAGTGGGCCGAGCTCCATAGGTTGTCCGGGCTTGCCATGAGGTCTGTTGTGGATCATCTTTGGCCGGAAGGGCCAAAGCCGAATAGTTATTTTAGCTTAGTGCAACGATTCCTTGGTGTTGTGCCGCATATCGATGCTGTGAAGAGGTCGGCGTGCATAGAGGGTGCGCGAATGGCTCTTGCCCGTGTCAAGACACGCTGGGAAGAGATGGAAGCCACCGCTATTGCAACCCAGAGTTCGGCTATAGGCCGGATATCGGCCGAGCACAATTTTGAGGAAGTCTTAGAAGGCGCTCGTTTAATAGAGGCTCAGTGCTCGAAGAATATCATGTTTTAGTGACATGTATCCCAATTGTAAGGACAATGTTTTTTGAATTATAAAGGCTGTGTTTATACTTTTTCCTGGAAGTATTATTGTGCCTCCTGTGCGGTCGTTTATGTATATATGTATATATATCCTGAAAGTTTGTAGTCGTCGGCTTCAGCCCCCATGCATATAATGCGGGGGTGTTCGCAAAAGCACGTCTTCACACTTGATCCAACGTCTTGGTCCATTAAGGAGGTGGTAGCGCTGCGAATTAGGCAATCGGACTATATTGCTTTAACACTTTCACTTAACCATAGGAGTTTGACAGTGGGGCTACTATATAGCCCCTGGTATTTCCGCGGCTATCCGAATTCGGTGCGTGTACGTACATGACCGGGAAAACCGGCCCTTCGTTAATGTGGAGGAATCCCGAAGATTCCGCTAAGTCATCGAGTGGTTGACCAGTCTCGCGCTTTATCATGACAGTCAGTTTTTGGCTTTCTCTACTGAGGTGCTCATCCGGATGAACCGGGGCACAATCGCAGTAGTGCTCCCGGTGCCACCTTAGCCGATAGAGCGGAACGTAAGGTAGCAAAACGCGGGAGCCAGGCAAACCCAACATTTGACCAAAGACATGATTCGGAGCTGATGCATATAAGGCCAAACTCGCGACGCCGAACACTCCCTAAGGTATTCGGTCTTTACAACATATACCGGGCTGACTAACGCCCTTGAGAATGAACCCCGAGTGTCCAGGTACGTGCATTATTCTGACGTGGCGAAATGCCAATAACGTCAGCATCCCTCTCGGTTATACTGAGTATCCGGAGGATGTGAAGCAACAAGAGACAGTAAAAAAGGTTTACACAGGGTCTTAATCTGAAAAGAAACCTTTGAGCGGGCCCCTGCTGCACGTCTGCGCCTGTGTCTCCATTGTGCCATATCTTGGAAGGGTGTAGCACAATTATCATCTGTAAAAGAGAAAAACTTAGGTGAAAGTTGTCGTGCGAAAAATTGGTTATTCTCAATAAACCATTAAAATTCAAGATAAGTAAGGTCGAGCCGAACTGTAGTCCTTTTTACATGCTGGAAGCCCCTGGTACCCCCTATGGGGGTATAACCATCAAGCCAGTCGCAGATTTATGTAAGCTGTTACAGCTAGTGATGCGCCGGACTCGTCTAGCCGTGTCCGCGGTCTTGCCGACCGATCATTTATTCTGGTTGGAGAGGCCGTTTAGTGTTCGGCTGTTAAAGCCGCCACCCGTTCTTCCGCGCGTAAGGAACGCTCAATATTTCCGCTAACTGTGATGATGCCCTGGGGACCGGGCATCTTAAGCTTAAGAGAAGCGTAATGTGGTACTACCTTAAAGCGAGCGAAAGCTGTTCTTCCGAGTAGTGCTTGATAGCCGCTTCGGAATGGAGCGATGTCGAAGGTTAATTTTTCACTTCGGAAGTTGTCAGAAGAACCGAATACAACCTCTAATACTAGAGAGCCCGTACATCGGGCCTCTGAGCCTGGTATTACTCCTTTAAAGGTAGTATTACTTGGGCTAATTCTTGTCGGGTCTATCCCCATTTTGCGGACTGTGTCCTGATATATCAGATTAAGACTACTGCCACCGTCCATGAGGACTTGGGTGAGATGGTATCCGTCGATAATTGGGTCTAGCACCAAGGCAGCCAATCCTCTGTGCCGGATACTTGTGAGGTGATCCCTGTGATCAAAGGTGATTGGGCAGGCCGACCAAGGGTTGAACTTAAGGGTGACGGGCTCTACGGTGCATGTGTCTCAGAGTGCATGTTTGCTCCGTCTTTCTGTTATGTGAATCATGTTCACTGTTTTGACCTCTGGTGGGAATTTTTTCTGTCCCCCAGTGCTTGGCTGACGAGGCTCATCCTCGTCTTCACTTGGTGTCTCCCTCCCCTTGTGTTCGGCGTTTAGTTTGCTGGCCTGCTTGAAGACCCAGCATTCTCTGTGGGTGTGATTTGTAGGTTTATCGGAGGTCCCGTGCATCTGACATAATTTGTCTAGAATCTTGTTGAGGCTGGACAGTCCATCTCTGTTGCCTTTGAAAGGCTTTTTCCGTTGACCGGGTCGAGAGCCCCTGAATCTGGCGTTTACCGCCGTGTTGTCCGGGCTGTCTTCATTATTTTGACGCTTGCTTTTACTGCGTCGTGGTTTTCCATTACCATCCCTGACTTCAGATGTGCCTGGGTCGCTGGTGCTACTACGGGCCAGCCAGCTATCTTCGCCTGCGCAAAAGCGGGTCATGAGGCTTGTTAGGGCTGCCATTGTCCTTGGTTTTTCTTGGCCGAGGTGTCTGGCGAGCCATTCGTTGCGAACGCTGTGTTTGAAAGCTGCTAAGGCTTCGGTGTCCGGGCAGTTAACGATTTGGTTCTTCTTAGTGAGAAATCTGTTCCAAAGCTTTCGGGTTGACTCTCCGGACTGTTGAATTATATGACTTAAATCGTCTGCGTCCGAAGGCCGGACATAAGTCCCTTGAAAATTAGCCCTTAAAGCATCCTCAAGCTCCTCCGAACTTCCAATTGAATTTTCGGGGAGGCTCTTCAGCCAGTGCCGAGCTCGTCCTTTCAACTTCAGGGGCAGGTATTTAATGGCGTGGAGATCGTCTCCGCGAGCCATATGGATATGGAGGATGAAGTCCTCAATCCAGACCCCAGGGTCTGTTGTTCCGTCGTACGCCTCTATGTTCACGGGTTTGAATCCCTCTGTAAATTCATGATCCAGTACCTCATCGGTGAAGCATAGGGGGTGTGCGGCACCCCTGTATTTGGATGTATCGTGGCGTTCGGACGGTTGTAGTGTTCGGTTTTGATTTTGTGCCGGAGCACGCTTCCTAGATCCATAGATGGACCTGGTCATACCGGATTTTTAGCGCAAGTCCTCACGTAAATGATGTGTTGACTTATGTGCGGCCTCATTAGTCGCCCTATCGCGGCCACGAGGTGGTCCATCCGGCTGATCGGCCTTTTTATTCTTCGGCTGTGTAGGCTCTACGGCCTCATCATCGAACTCAGGGAACAGCTTGCGCTTTGGGTAGCTCATTGTATGGCAACTACCACCATACTTTTCTTCAGTGTCGAGCACTTTGTTCCATCTACTGTTGAGCGTATTGTGCGCAGCCTTAAGCCTTTGCTTTTGCTTCTTTAGACTCCTTGTGGTGGCAATAAGCCTTCTACGGAGGTTCTCCTGTTCCACGTTCCTGTGTGCGTCGTCGTCCGGACTGTTTTCCTCTTCGGAGAGAGGTTGATAAGCTTTATCCTCGGTGTCGACGTGATTGGACAGCAGCTCTATACTATGTTCGCCGTTTGCCGGCTCATCCTGCTCTATCGCTGGGTCAATGTGGTCGTCGTTTGCCGAGGCGAGATTTGGGGCGGCGCCAACGCCGTCGCTTTGGTTGCTTCTCGAGGGAGCTATCCTTTGCTGTATCCTTCTGTTCCTCGTCATTGTTTTCCTTGGGTGTATCCACCATGTATATATCGTGTGATGAGGTGGCTGTCCAGCGCCCTGTGGGCGGTAGTTCCTGTTCGTCTCCTGCATCGTCGTCCATACCGTCGATGTCTTCGGAGTCGAGGTCGAGCATGTCGGTTAAATCGTCGATAGTGTCTATTAAGTGGGTGGTGGGGTGGGAGCGAATTTCTTCGTCGTCCGCATCCCATTCTAGCCGGACATAGTTCGGCCATGGTTCTCCTGACAAGGAGAGATACCTTAATGAGTTTAGCACGTCGCCAAAAGGCGAGTGCTGAAAGATATCCGCGGAGGTAAACTCCATGACCGGTGCCCAATCGGATTCGATAGGCACGGATGCCAGCGGCTCGGAGCCCGTGGCCGGGGACGAATCCAATGGTTCGGCAACACGCCTCTCGTAGGAGGTAAGGTCAGTATTCGGCTCTATTGCCACTGAGAGTGCGGCCTCCGTGGCGGGGTCTATCCACCCGTCCTCAGATGGCGCAACTTGTTCCTGATTGAGGGCCGGAGTAGTTGCATGTGTGATCTCCCGAACACTGTCCGACGGCAGAGTTAAGTCATGCTCGTCGTGATTGTGCGGCGCACCTGACATGGGCTCGAATCCGTCGAAGATCAAGTCTCCGCGGATGTCGGCAGTATAGTTCAAGTTTCCGAACCTGACCTGATGGCCAGGGGCGTAGCTCTCGATCTGCTCCAGATGGCCAAGCGAGTTGGCCCGCAGTCCGAAGCCGCCGAATACGAAGATCTGTCCGTGGAGGAAAACCTTACCCTGGATCGCATCGTTGCCGATGATCGAAGGAGCCAGCAAGCCTTACGGTGACGGCACGGTGGAACTCTCAATGAAAGCACCAATGTTGGTGTCAAAACCAGCGGATCTCGGGTAGGGGGTCGCGAACTGTGCGTCTAAGGCGGATGGTAACAGGAGGCGGGGGACACGATGTTTACCCAGGTTCGGGCCCTCTCGATGGAGGTAATACCCTACTTCCTGCTTGATTGATCTTGATGATATGAATATTACAAGAGTTGATCTACCACGGGATCATAGAGGCTAAACCCTAGAAGCTAGCCTATGGTATGATTGTTCTTGTCCTACGGACTAAACCCTCCGGTTTATATAGACACCGAAGGGGGCTAGGGTTACACAGAGTCGGTTACAAGGGAGGAGATCTACATATCCATATTGCCAAGCTTGCCTTCCTTGCCAAGGAGAGTCCCATCCGGACACGGGACGAAGTCTTCAATCTTGTATCTTCATAGTCCAGGTCCAGCTAAAGTATATAGTCCGGCCGTCCGAGGACCCCCTATCCAGGACTCCCTCAGTACCAAGTGGGCAGCTACACCTGCGTTCTGATCTGGCCCTCTACTACGGCTCGCATCATGGATTAATGAGGGGCTGGACTGGGGATCAATTGATGAAGTGCAGACGCTACAAAGCCGCATCCGGAGCCTCCTCGAAAAGGACACCGGCCTGATCAATGTAATCCAGGTAATGCTAGTCCGCCGGGTCCTGCCGTACCAGCGAAGGCCCCTTCGCATGTGGGAGTTCAATCCGGAAGGACCGTGGACCCTTCAACACTTCATCAGCAAGACGCATAGAGGAATGTGAAAGTTATTCTTTGGGACACGAAAACAGTGGCCGGATACCACCGAAGACATCGGCCTTGATTGCAACCATCCGGATACGACGGTAAGCACTCGACTCCCGAACACAGCTCAGTTAAATATCTTGTAACAATAATATACTGAGAAAACAATCTTTGAACAGGGCTGGATAAAGAAGGCGGAACGAATTAGGTGTTCGGCCCCTCTTCCTGAAGACCCAGCTGATCCTGTGTTAACAAGGATGCTGGTTCCAGCGCCATATCAAGTGCCGGCGAAGGAGGACAAGGAGGAGAGCAAGAAGGACAAAGGTGGCCTCTATTCCAAAGGCACATCTGACACTATGTCCGGGGAGATTGGAACTCCCTCTTCCGAAGACAAAAGAGAAGGAGAAGCTGACATCCCTTCCCCCTATGGGAAGAAAAGGATCGCCTCCGAAGATTTGGAGGTAAAGGCTCCTAAGCGAGGGAAAATGTCCATGTTAGGTGGTTCGGGCACGGAAGATGACGTTGTCGCGCAGTTCCTCCGTAAGGACAAGCCCTTAGACGAATCGTAAGTGAACAAGGGTGTCTTAAACATATCCCGTTCCTTTCCGGTTACAAGGGTAACATCTAAAATATATGTTTGCAGTCCGGCATGCAGTCTTCCGCAACATTCTTCCTCCTCGGGGGATCTTCTTTCGAAGATGATGGAAAGTGAGATGCCCCCACAGACCTTCTCGTCCAATAGGGCGGACGACTTTGAGGTGTCGTCCCGGAGGATCACTTCCGATCAGCAAGTGGTGCGAGGGACGATGAAGACCACGCGCCGAAGGTGATACTTCGGTAGTCCAGGGTCCTGGGCGTGCGACCCATTCGGGGATCAACAATAAAGGCCCCGGACTATCCGGTTTACAGCCGGAGACGACTCTAGGGTCGAGTGAACATACCCCTTCGAAGGGAGTTCGTACTCCCGCAGCTGCTTCCAGGGATTCGGAGGCGCCGGATACATTGATGGACATGTTGCAACATGCGTCCATCTCAGAGGAACAATGTACCCTAATGAGTACGGTAGTCAGGAGGATTCTGCCCGCGAGATGGACTCCCCCCCCTTGTTTTCTGCTAAGTCCCGAAATAATTGCATTATGTTGCATTCTTTGACCTGTCATAACTCCGTGCATACTGCTCCGTTTCATGCGCATGATATATCGAAATGTTCATCACGAGATTCTTCATTTTGTTCCATTGTACCATGCTCGTTTGAGTCCATCTTGATGCCCAAATCTCTGGTGCAAGAGTGCTATATGATGTTTACTGCTGTTACTTATCAGAACTTGATGTTTTGTTATTTTTGTTGCATTTGATGTGTGCATCTTATGGGCATGAGCTCTACAGGTGTTTTGATCTATGCCATGCCATCTTTACATAGGTGTATGCCATGTATTTTTTTGATCTATGTGGTGACTAGCACAAGCTTGCAAACTAGGCTTCGTGATGTTTCTGTTTTCAGGGATTTAGGATTTTGCTAAGTCTTTTACCTGCTGTTATTTTGATGTCATGTATCCATGTGTCTACAGTGAATCGAGCTCACAAAGATGCCTTCATAATTCTGTTAATGCCATGCTCTGTTTTCTGCTAAGTCTAAAACCTGTTAACGAAACTTGCTATGTTTACATGGGTGCCATCATATCTTCTATTCCTCTTTGGCTCATGGTCATTAAGGGAATTTTGTTCTATGCTTTTAGTAGATTCATTCAATGCCTTGTTTTGCTATGTTAAGTTCCTGTAGCATGTTGATTGCTTGCTCTGAACATTGCTACCTGATGCTGTTTCAGCCATGTTCAGTATTTTCACCAAGTCTGTGAAACTGATATCTTTTGCATTTTTGCCATGCTTGTTTCAGCCTGTTATTTTGTGATCTAGCCGTAGCTCAGTGTTCATCTTTTGTCAAGAATCTCCTGTAGATTACTGCCATATGGTTTGTTGCTATGTTGGGGTGCTGTAGCATAGTTACTTGATGTATTCTAAGTGCTATCATGCTGTTTATCGCAGAATCGTGTCATTCTTGTTTTGCTTGCCATTTGCAAACCGTGCATCCGTTTCCGGTGATCTTTATATCGATTTCGACCGAAATCATCTCATCTTTCCACTGGCATGCTTGGTTTGCCAAGTTTCTGCCTTGTTCATCCTTTTTCTTCCGGAGCACGCATATGCATCGCATATCACATCTCGCATATCATGCATGTATTGCATCATGTTGCTTGTGCATTTCCCATGTCTGATTGTGGTTCCATTGCTTGTGTTCTCGCTGTGGGTAGAGCCGGGAGACGAGTTCGTGAACGAGGAACCTGTTGAGTACACTTACGAGGATCAAGCTTTCGACAACTCTGAGAACCTTGCAGGCAAGATGACCATAACCTCGAAATCACTTCTATCTTTGCTTTGCTAGTTGTTCGTTCTATTGCTATGCTGCGCTACCTACCAATCTCATATTGCCATGTCAAGCCTCTAACCATCCTTTCCTAGCAAACCGTTGTTTAGCTAAGATACCGCTTTTGCTCAGCCCTTCTTATAGCGTTGCTAGTTGCAGGTGAAGTTGAAGTTGAAGTTGGTTCCATGTTGGAACATGGATATTTTGGAATATCACAATATCTCTTTTTAATTAATGCATCTATATATTTGGTAAAGGGTGGAAGGCTCGGCCTTATGCCTGGTGTTTTGTTCCACTCTTGCCGCCCTAGTTTCCGTCATACCGGTATTATGTTCCTTGAGTTTGCGTTCCTTACGCGGTTGGGTGATTTATGGGACCCCCTTGACAGTTCGCCTTGAATAAAACTCCTCCAGCAATGCCCAACCTTGGTTTTACCATTTGCCACCTAAGCCTTTTTCCCTTGGGTTTTCGCGAGCCCGAGGGTCATCTTTATTTTAAACCCCCGGGCCAGTGCTCCTCTGAGTGTTGGTCCAAACCTGTCAGTCGCCGGTGGCCACCAGGGGCAACTCTGGGCTCGCCTATCGGAAGCTTGGACAATCCGGTGTGCCCTGAGAACGAGATATGTGCAGCTCCTATCGGGATTTGTCGGCACATTCGGGCGGCTTTGCTGGTCTTGTTTTACCATTGTCGAAATGTCTTGTAAACCGGGATTCCCAGACTGATCGGGTCTTCCCGGGAGAAGGTTTATCCTTCGTGGACCGTGAGAGCTTATAATGGGCTAAGTTGGGACACCCCTGCAGGGTATTATCTTTCGAAAGCTGTGCCCGCGGTTATGAGGCAGATGGGAATTTGTTAATGTCCGGTTGTAGAGAACTTTACACTTGACTTAATTAAAATACTTAAACCGTGTGAGTAGCCGTGATGGTCTCTTTTCGGCGGAGTCCGGGAAGTGAACACGGTTTGAGTTATGCATGAACGTAAGTAGTTTCATGATCACTTCTTGATCATTTCTAGCTTCGCGACCGTTGCGTTGCTTCTCTTCTCGCTCTCATTTGCGTATGTTAGCCACCATATATGCTTAGTGCCTGCTGCAGCTCCACCTCATTACACTATCCTTTCCTATAAGCTTAAATAGTCTTGATCTCGCGGGTGTGAGATTGCTGAGTCCTCGTGACTCACAGATTCTACCAAAACAGTTGCGGGTGCCGACGATACCAGTGCAGATGACGCAACCGAGCTCAAGTGGGAGTTCGACGAGGAACGTGGTCGTTACTATGTTTCGTTTCCTGATGATCAGTAGTGGAGCCCAGTTGGGACGATCGGGGATTTAGCATTTGGGGTTATCTTATTTTCATTTGGATTTGACCGTAGTCGGTCTATTTGTGGATTTTGGATGATTTTAGAATTAATTTATGTATTGTGTGAAGTGGCGATTGTAAGCCAACTCTCGTTATCCCATTCTTGTTCATTACATGGGATTGTGTGAAGATGACCCTTCTTGCGACAATTCCTACAATGCGGTTATGCCTCTAAGTCGTGCCTCGACACGTGGGAGATATAGCCGCATCGTGGGTGTTACAAGTTGGTAATCAGAGCCATCCCCGACTTAGGAGCCCCCTGCTTGATCGAATTGCTGGCGTTGTTGAGTCTAGAACAAAGATGTTTTGAGTCTTAGGATTATATATATCGGAGAGTAGGATTCTTTTTACTCCTCAGTCCCTTCGTCGCTCTGGTGAGGCCTCCTGACGTAGAAGTTTTGACTCTTCTCTCCTCAAATTTCACTAATTTTTTTTAGGATCACGCGGGTATCTTGGAATCGTTCCGATGGTTTTGTGACGAGAACATTGTTCTTGGTACCTCCTGACATTTAGGGGTTGTGGCAGTGTCCCGGGGAGTTGAGCTCCGAGGTGTTGTCGTCACAATTTTATCGTTGTAGTTCTGGAATACCTGAGTTTCGCCGACATCGAAAATATCTTTTATGCAGTTGTTGGTGAGATCACCTCGACGCCACCCAGTACTGGGGCGGGAGTTCGGGAGTACTGCCATAAGTCGTATAACGGATGCTTTTCGAAGGTTGAGGTACACGATTTCCGAAGGTTTCTTGGTTATGTGTTGACGGATGGATACAGCTGGATCTAGGGATTGCTAGTTTGGGTGATATATTTTGTGTCCCCTGTATCCCCAACACCAGATTGCATAACCAGAAAGTTTCGGGAGTTTATAGGTGGGATTCAAGTAGCTCTTAGCATTTCTTCCCGCAGATATTTGGTTTGTGATTGGGTAATCCTTACCACTTATTTGTTCCAGTCGTACCTTTTTATTTTATTCATCAATCTCTTATCAAGTGGCTTCTCACCTTAATGGAAGTGTGATGAATTACTATGGAATTCATTCGGTCATCCTTGTTCGAATGTTTATGGTGAAGACTATATGTTGCAATTTCTATCCGTTGATTCAACTTGTCTATTTGTCTATCAAGATGCTAACGGATGTCACCCTCTTCAGGATGGCTCCGCCAACGCGTCAGAATCTGGAACGCAATGAGGGGAGTCAGGCGAACCCTCCGCCACCACCTCCGCCTCCAGAGGCATGGCAAGCTATCATGGCAGCCACCAACGCCATTGCTCAGATGATTTTGCAACTCTTGCAAGAGCGCACCCAAGGGCAAGGCAATCAAGGAAATCAAGGCCAAGGCAACAATCAGCCTCACTTCGCTACCCTCAACCAGTTCCTCGCAAATCAGCCGAAGTCTTTCAGCTACTGTGCCGAGGCCACAGACGCCGATGATTGGCTCATGGACATCAACAAGCATTTTGAATGTAGCAATGTCAGGCCTGAGGACTTTGTCAAGTTCACTTATTTTCAACTCAAGGATCAAGCTACCGAGTGGTATCACCAATACAAAGATTCCAGAGGAGGTCGTGTGATTACCTGGGATGATTTCCGCCGAGACTTCAAAGCTCACCACATTCCACAAAGTGTTGTTGAGAGCAAGCGTGAGGAGTTCTGCAATCTCAAGCAAGGCAGCATGTCCGTGTATCAATACAATACCCAGCTTCAGAAACTCGCTCGCTTCGCTAAGCAAGACGTTCCTGATGAAAAGAGCATGATCTATCAATTCAGAGGTGGCCTCAGAGAAGATCTGCAATTACCTCTCATGATTTTTGAGCTGACCAAGTATGATGATTTCTACAACATGGCACTGAAGCAAGAGGCTGCTCAGCTCAAGTGTGAGGCTTCTAAGAAGAGAGTCAGGGACGCAGTTCAGTCTTCTTCTTCCTCACTAGTGGCTGCTGAGCAACAGAAGTTCTGGTTGCCTCCTCCTCCTCCGTTTCGTCAGCCTTTCCAGCAGAAGAACAAAGGTGGCCATGGATCTTCCCACCCACCCAACCCTGGCTATCAGAACAAGTCTCAGAATCAAGCTCCAAAGTCGAATGCTCCTTATCATCATCCACTCTCAGAGGTGACTTGTAACAAGTGTCAGCTGAAAGGTCACTATGCTAACAAGTGCTTCAACCAAAGGCGCCTTCCGCCTCCTCCTCCTTTGAGATCTTCCAGCAATGTAGTGGTCAAGCATAATCCCAAGTCTGCAAAGGTGAACATGATGAATGCAGCTCAAGCGGAGGAATCTACTGATGTGATAATGGGTAATCTCTCAGTTAATGATATTCCTGCAAAAGTCTTATTTGATACTAGTGCATCTATTTCTTTCATATAAAGACCATTCGCATCTAAGCATGAGTTGCATTTCCAAGAATTGCCTAGAACGTTAGCAGTTGTCTCTCCAGGCAAATGCATCAACGCAAGCTACATTGTTCCCGATGTTTCCATCAAGATGGGGAACTATAAATTTCTGGCTAAACCAATTGTCCTTGGTGACTCGGATATTGATCTAATTCTCGAGATGGACTGGCTTTCTAAGCACAAAGCTCAACTTGATTGTGCGGCCAGGGAAATTAAATTGACACACTCTTCTGAGGATGTTTTCATCTATGCCGCTCGTGATGAAACCATTCGGTTGTTTTCTCTCAATGAGAAGGGTGAGTTGGATGCTATTTCTCAAATTCCAGTCGTTTGTGAGTACCAAGATGTCTTTCCAGAAGAGCTTCCGGGTATGCCTCCTCACCGGCCAGTTGAGTTTGTTATCGATCTTGAGCCCGGCACCGAACCCGTTTGCAAGCGTCCTTACAAGCTTGGACCCAAGGAGCTGAAGGAATTGAAGAAACAGCTCAATGAACAAGAGCGTCTGGGTCTGATCAGACCGAGTTCATCTCCATGGGGTTGTGATGTTCTCTTTGTCCAGAAGAAGGATGGCACGGACCGACTTTGTGTCGACTACCATCCATTGAACAAGAAAACAATCAAGAACAAGTATCCACTTCCCAACATCAATGAGCTATTTGAGAAACTCAAAGGTGCTAAAGTATTCTCCAAGCTTGACCTTCGTATGGGTTATCATCAGATTCGCATTCGTGAAGAAGATATTCCAAGACAGCATTCAGAACAAGCTTTGGTTCTTATGAATATACTGTCATGTCATTCGGCCTTGTCAATGCTCCTCCAACATTCTCTCGAATGATGAATTTCATCTTCAACCCCTATACCAATGAATTCGTCCTGGTGTATCTCGATGATATCTTGGTCTTCTCCAAGAATAAGAAAGACCATGCCAAACATTTGCGATTGGTGCTCGACAAGCTCAGAGAGTATCAATTCTATGCGAAGTTTTCCAAATGTGAGTTTTGGCTTGATGGAGTTCTTTACCTTGGTCATATCATCTCTGCCAAGGGTATCACTGTTAATCCCGAGAAGGTGTCTGCAATTGTGAATTGGGAACCTCCTCAGAATGTCAAGCAGCTCCGCAGTTTCCTTGGTCTTGCAAGCTATTGCCGAAGATTCGTTGAGAATTTCTCTAAGATTGCAAAGCCTCTTTCCAACCTCCTCCAGAAGCATGTGAAGTATGTCTGGACTCCTGAGTGTGACGTTGCTTTCAACACTCTCAAAGAGAAACTCGTCACAGCTACTGTCTTAGCTCCTCCTGAAGAATCCAAGCCATTCGAAGTTTTCTGTGATGCTTCTCTTCAAGGTCTCGGTGATGTGTTAATGCAAGAGAAGAAAGTTGTGGCCTATACCTCTCGTCAGTTGAAGCCCAACGAAAAGAACTACCCACTCACGATCTTGAGTTGGCGGCAGTTGTCCATGCATTAATAACATGGAGACATCTCTTGTTGGGAAGAAAAGTGGACATATTCACCGATCACAAGAGTCTCAATTACATCTTCACTCAGCCCAACCTCAACCTCAGGCAAACTCGATGGGTCGAGATGATTCAAGAGTATAATCCGAGTATTGAATATACTCCAGGCAAGGCCAATGTCATTGCATATGCTTTGAGCAGGAAGGCTTATTGCAATAGCTTAATTCTCAAGCCATTTCAACCGGACCTTTGTGAAGCTTTCCACAAACTCAATCTCCAAGTTGTTCCTGAAGGCTTTCTTGCCAACCTCCTAGTCTCTCCTACTTTGGAAGATCAAATTCGTGAGGCACAACTCCTGGATACCATGGTGAAGAAGGTGAAACGTGGTATTGTCAAGGGTCTTTCCAAATACAAGTGCTATCGCATTGATGACAGAGACACTTTATTCTTCGAGGACCGGATTCTGGTTCCTAAAGGTGATCTAAGGAAAGTCATTATGAACGAGACGCACAATTCTCTTCTTTCCATTCATCCTGGAAGTACGAAGATGTACCATGACCTCAAGCAGTCGTATTGGTGGACTCGAATGAAGCGAGAAAGCGCTCAATTCGTGAATGAATGTGAAGTCTGTCGAAGGGTGAAAGCAGAACACCAACGACCAGCTGGTCTCCTCCAACCTCTTCCTATTCCAGAATGGAAGTTTGATCATATCGAAATGGACTTCGTGACTGGATTTCCTAAGTCCAAACGCGGAAATGATGCTATCTTCGTTGTCATCGACAAGCTTACTAAAGTGGCTCATTTCCTTCCAATCAAAGAATCTATCACAGCAGCTCAGTTGGCAGAGCTATACACCTCCAGGATTGTCTCCTTGCACGGCATTCCACAATTGATTTCTTCAGATCATGGAAGCATCTTCACTTCTAAGTTCTAGGACTCCTTCCAGAAGGCCATGGGTACCAACATTCGCTTTAGCACGGCTTTCCATCCTCAAACTAGTGGCCAAGTTGAGCGAGTCAATCAAATCCTTGAAGATATGCTCAGGGCTTGTGTCATTTCTTTTGGCATGAAGTGGGAAGATTGTCTTCCATATGCCGAGTTCTCCTACAACAACAGCTTCCAAGCGAGTTCGGGCAAGGCCCCATTCGAGATTCTATATGGCAGAAAGTGCCGTACTCCTCTCAATTGGTCAGAGACTGGTGAACGCCAACTTCTTGGCAATGACTTAATCATAGAGGCTGAAGAAATGTGTAAAGTCATCCGTGAAAATCTCAAAGCCGCGCAATCGCGCCAGAAGAGTTACTATGATAGCAAGCACCGTGACTTGGCTTTCGAGATCGGAGACCATGTCTACCTCCACGTCTCTCCAATGAAAGGCACTCATCGCTTCGGTATCAAAGGGAAGCTTGCCCCTAGATACGTGGGTCCTTTCAAGATCATTGGCAAAAGAGGCGACCTCGCCTATCAACTTGAGATTCCCTCCAACTTCGCGAACGTGCACGATGTGTTCCACGTGTCACAGCTTCGCAAGTGCTTCAAGACTCCTGAGCGCACCATCAACTTCGAAGAGATTGACCTTCAACAAGTTCTGTCTTATCATGAGCACCCCGTTGCTATTCTTGAAGAAACTGAGCACAAGACTCGCAACAAGTCAATCAAATTCCTGAAAGTGAAGTGGTCGCACCATTCCGATCGAGAAGCCACCTGGGAGCGCGAGGACCACGTCCGTTCCGAATATCCGGAGTTCTTTCAGTCCTAGATCTCGGGACGAGATCCTCTCGTAGTGGTGGAGTGTTGTAACACCCCGGATGTAACTTTCCATATTTGTAACTCCAACTCTTGGCATTTTCAGCTATGTGTTATGATATTCCCTCCGTGGTTGGGTTTTTGTCTTTCGTTTTGCATTTTGTTCATGTCATGCATCTCATATCATGTTCATCATGGCATATCTCATTTGCATACGTGTTCGTCTCATGCGTTCCAGCATTTTCCCCGTTGTCCGTTTTGTGATCCGACACTCCCACATGCACCGGCGCACCCCCTCTTGTCTCTTTTCGTGAGCGGGTGTTAAACGTTCTCGGAATGGACCGAGGTTTGCCAAGTGGCCTTGGGATACCATCGGTGGACCACCCGTCAAGTTTCGTTCAATTTGGAGGTCGTTTGATACTCCAACGGTTAACCAGGTAACCGCAAAGGCCTTTTGTGTGTTGCAGCCAAACCCCCCTTCAAAACAGCCCAATAACCCATCTAAGTCACCTCCATGCTCCCGGTCGTTCGATCGTGATCGTGTGGGCGAAAACTACACTCCATTTGGAGTCTCCTAGCTCCCTCTACCTATATAAACACCCCTCCCCTGAAATTCGCGGATGAATCCACCCCTAACCCTAGCAAACTTCCCACTCCGCCGCCGGACGTGTCCGCCCGCGCCGGCCGCGTCCACCGGCCGCGTCACCCCGACGAATCAGGGCGCGCCACGTCATCACCGC